>NW_010254749.1:142618-204802 GCF_000690775.1 Eurypyga helias | reverse complement strand
CCTTACCCCCTCACCCCATCCCTCCCCGCATCCTCTCACCCCATCCTTCTCCTCATCCCCTCCGCTCCCCCTGTTTTCCTGCCGATTCGTAAGGAACCGGTGGATCAAGTTTTTCTCTCTCTCTCCCCGCTGGTTAATCGCATTGCTGTAGCACCGGCTGACCTCCCTCCCTCTCCCTCTTGGGTTGGTTTTTTTTTTTTGTTCTTCATCTTCCTTCAAAGTATGTGCCATTCCTGAGCGAGTTTCCCCGCCGGCTCATCCCCGGGGCCGCCCGGCTCCGCATGCCCCACCTGTAAGTGCCGGGGCGGGCTCCTCTCCCTCTCTCCCCCCTTTCTCTTTCTCCCTCTCCCTCTCCTATATTCTAAAAAAAAAAAAAAATTAAACTTTCCCTATCTTGCTGTGTCTTCAGCCCGAGCAAAACTCTGCATTCGTTGTAGAGAGGGAGGCTTAGCAGCTGGGATCTGCCATCACCAGCCTAAAAATGGTGATCAAACTTTTTTTTTCTTTTCCTCCTCCCTTGAAGAAATAATAATAATAAAAAAAAAATCAAACCGTGTTTTAATTTCGGCTATGGATGTTTCTGTGTTTCTTTTTGTTTTCCTTTCTCTTCCTCCTCCCTTCCTTTCCTTCCACTTCATTGGCTGGGATGGTCTTTCCCTGTTGCTTCTGATGTTTCTTTCTTTTTCTCAGTGTGTGCCTGCCTACCTGGACTAGGGGGACGATAAGGTAATTTTGAAGGGCTTGAGGAAGTGGCTTTACCTCTTCTGGAAACTTTGTTTTGGAGGTTTCTTTTTAAAAGTCATGTGAAAATCAGTCATTGGAGAGAGTTTGGTAGTAGCTGGGCAGGTTGAAATTTAAGTGTTATGTGCTGAATGCCTTGGGAATTTGATCTGCTTTATGCCAAAGAAGAGCACAGAGAAAAGTATTTATTTATTGGGGGAAAGGCGGGAGAGGGGGGGAAGGAAAGCGGGTTAAGGGAGGGGGAGGGAAGTGGTTTTGGAGACAAGAAGTGAAGCTGCCTGTTTTCCAGTAAGTAATGGAGAAATTCCAGGAGCCAGGGCTAAATATACTTGGCGATCAATACAGAAATGGCTCATTGTGAATAATTTAGCTGCCTGGTGCAGTGAGAGTTTTGAAACTAAAGGCAAAAAAGAGGCCGTGGAGGGAGAGAGGAAATAAAATTCTCCTCTGGTCATGTCAGATTCTTAACTTTTCCACTTAAAAGAACATAGTTATGATTATTGATCTCTTTTTTTTTTCTTTTTTTTTTTTTCCTTCCCTCAATATATATCAAATGATAGCTAGGGGGTGTCATTCTATACAGTTACTTGGGTTTCTGGAAAGTAATAGCTTGTTCTGTGTCAGCAAAGGGCTTCCAGAAACTTTAAGATTGCTTCACGCCACAAAATGCATGATCTGGGAGCATTAAGTGTGACGTTGGGCCCCATGCTGTGGCAGATAAATAGGGTTTGAGCGAACAGGTGCCTGTACAGGTGTGTGTGCGTGTAGGGTGGTGTGAGACAGAGTGGTAATAACTCTCTGGAAGGGGAAGGGACCCTGGAGGGCTTTATTTTGTGTAGATCGGGATGGAGTCTCTTGGAGTGCGTGTAAAAAGAGTAATTGTTGATAGTACCCGTCTCCTCGAAGTCTGTTCTGGCTGTGAGAGCTGATAATTGATAAAGTGTTACCATTCTGGCTTGAACAATAGTGGAAAGTCGGGTGGGGTGGGGGAAACCTCTCGGATCAGGTAAAAATATGAGTGAAGGACAGGGAGGGGAATGGTCCGACCAAGCTGATCCCACTGCTGCCTGCCCAGGAGGCAGATGAATTTCTCTACAGGGATAATTTGCAGGAAGAGTTCAGTGATTTGCAAATGAGCACATGCAGGTTTCTCTAGGCAATGGTTGCAACAGCAGTAAAATGGGCAACTACTTAGGGCTTTAAGTAAGTTTAATCAGTTAATGGTTGATACTGACAGGCGTCTTTGAGGGTGTACTTTTCTGCCTTGCAGCACTGCACTTTGACTATGGAAGCAGAGGCTGCTGATGGATATATAACATGTAAGTAGTCATTTCATTTGATTATTCTGAATTACTTTCCTTTTCCCACTCTCCTTTCTATAATGCAGACACCTGAAACTCTAGCTTCCTTGTGCATGGTCTTTGCGTTGAGAGGACACTGCATTAATAGCACTTAAACTTGGTGTGACTGAAAAAGCCGTGGGGAGGGGTGCATGGGTGAGTAGCTCTAGGCTTAAATATTCAGTGAGGATGAATGAACTCCGCAAATGAGAGAGAGTTCATCTTCAGAAATACAGATTGCAACCAGAAACTTTGCCTTTCACTGTGCATTTCTCCTGTTTTCTGTGTCAGGGCAGAATGTCTTCATTGAAGTGGTGTGTTTAACTGTCAGTTTACCGAGATCTTTGACGGGGGGTGGGGGGGAAGGTCTACCTGTTCAAGTGCTACTTCAGTCTTCCCAGCCCTGAATCATGGGGTCTGCAAATGGAAAAGTAATCCTGACTTCTCTTGAGACAAAGCAGTTGGGGCAAGGTTTGTCACAGGGGTGTGTGTAGAAGGCTCTTGACAGTAGGTTTGGAGGTGGGGGGGAGCTCTTAGAATCAGTTTTTCCAAGCTATGGAAGAACCCTCTGGTAAAAGAGGGAAGGGAGCAAGCGAGATGTGCTTTTTAATAGTTGTGTTTCTCTGCTGAAGACGGGGATGGAAACTTACGGGGGACTTGTTTTGTGAAAGCAGGTGACAATGAGCTTTCGCCCGAAAGGGAGCACTCCGGCATGGCCATTGACCTCACCTCCAGCACACCCAATGGGCAGCATACCTCCCCCAGTCACATGGCAAGCAGTAAGTCTCTTCCTAAACCTGTTTCTCTCTAGCAGCGGGTTTGGGTTAGTCGGGTCCTCTGTGTCCTCGGCTTGCTTACCAGGTCTCACCCGCTGCTGTAGGCATTGCTAGTAAAAGAAGAGGAGGAGAGGGTAGTTTGTGTGGGTTTTTTTTTTTTCTTGTTCATGCCGGTGTCTCCTCTAAACATGAACGGGATTACTAGTTTGAACTATCCCAAGGTGGCATTTGAGAGCTGGTCCTTACCTGTTCCAGGTAGGAAAACACTAGACTTGACATATGCCGGTTTTGTTTCATCAGGTTTTGAAATCCAAAATTGTTGTTGTTATTATTATTACTTACCATGCTTCCCAAAACAGCTTGAAGTAGCTTTATTTGAAAACAAACAAATCGTATTTACAAGAAGGCTTTACTCTGGGAAAAGTATGAAGTTAAAATGTCTGGGTTTGACAGGTTGTACTTTGCTATTCCATACGGAAACTGCAGCATCCTATTCATTACCTCAGCTTTGCCTTGGCAAGTCCGAAAGTGGCTGGGATGATTGGAAGTTTATAGCACTTAGTAGTTGACGCTCTTAACAAACTGAAAGGATTTTGGTTTAGAATGTCAGGGAGAAATTGAGAAAATGTAGGGAGTTGGGAGATGGCTGAGAGTGTCAAGTGCTGATAATATTTTTATAATTATTTTCATGCTATATTGTGGAGGTGGATAAACGTGGTTTATGCACATTTCAAACTCAGCATCCTTTTTTTTTTTGGTGTGAGTGCTGTAGCTTGTTCTACTGTTGGCTACAATGTTATAGCAAGATATTTACCTTAAAGTAACTCTGTATTTGTATTAAAAAAAATATTGTAACATGCTTTGCTTCTAGTAAACTTTGAGAGGGTTCCTTGCTATGTGATACTAATTTTCTTTTTAGTGTCTCTGATAGATACATATTTATCTTTTTAAATTGAGTGTCGGTATAATACCCCACCTAAAACTGTGAAAGAAAGAGCTTTTAGGGTTTCTTACTTTAAAATATACAATGTATTGCCTTCAAAGTCTTTCTTGCTGAGAAAAAGATGTTACTTTCCTTCAAGAATTCTTCATTCTTCCTGCGAATTACAAGTAAAACGTAGTTTTTATGAGCCTTTAAAACTGAGGGTTATTATGAAGATCTCCCAATTATATACATGTTGCTAGAGAATATGATTGCTAATACTCTGGACTGAACTTTATATGACAACCCATCATAATTCAGCATCTTTAGACAATTCCAATCCTGCTGCACTGGGATTCTGATATATTTTATTATGTTGTAAAAGTTTTACTACTCACTTTCTTCATTTTCTTTTGTTTCCTTTTTATTAATGGGAAGCCTTCATTGGAAGGGAAAAAAAGCTCTCTGTTTTAAATCTTCTTTATCATCTAGGCTAAAACCCAGAGTCAAATTAGGGAATAAAAAGATCTAGGATGAAGTAATGCAAAAATACTTGAACGCATTCAATATTTTTGTGCTCGTTTTGTTAATGTTTTCGATGATTTTTTTTTTTAAGCTTTGTTAGTTCTTGAAACACATGTAGCTGCAGCCTTGGTGAATATCTTAGTTTTTTAGATGTGTTTTGTGGTATCTCACAGGTGTCTCAGCTGCTTTCAGCACTGCTGCTCTGGGTTAAATGTGTGCCGCTGCTGAAAAATTAGGGGGTCTGCCTGGGGTTCTTAAGCTGAGCAAAATTTTGGCTTCCTGAATTTGTCATAATTTATTTGCTCTTCTCAGGCATACGTATGTTTTGCAGAGAGGTGGTTTGTGCTGTCTTATACATGGAAGGTATTGATTAGAGGTTGTCGGCTTTTGTGGCAGCTGTTAACGTTGGTTCACCTAAGGTTTATGGCCAAATCTTGGATCTGGCATGTGTAGACTAAATCGCCCCGCTGTGCTTTAGAGCTTTCCACCTGTTTTGTGGGTAGGAAATCCTTGTAAAGGTTCAGTAAGCCAGGGACCTAGGATGACTTTTTTTTTTCCCCCTTCCTTAGGAGAGGTGGGAGAGTAAGGAGGAATAGCTGTGTGAAATATTTTATATTAATTTAGTAGATCCCATTGAATCAATCCATTGACTTTGCCTGTCAGTGGAGGAAGTGACTCCAGAAGTTAAACCGTCCTGAAACACAGCCACTGCACACTGATCTACTGTGTTGGCCCGCTGCTATAGTCAAGTTCAAGGCCTGTCATTCTGGCTGGGTGGGGTTTGCCAATGGAAGAGGTGGTACATGGATCAGACCCCAAATGTTTCACTCCCAATTCTGTTGCCAGTCATCCCCCGGAGGTGGATGGCCCTATTTAGCTGTGTGCTCAGGATGTGCACCTGCAGGGCAGAGATCTAAGTTTTGACCTTTGTTCTTGCGTTCTGTTGAATCGTTTATGAACCACGACTCTTAATTTAGCCTTAATTTGTGTCTGGCTCAAACAGAGACAAAACCATAAGAAGCCAATTTCTTGGATCTGTACCGAAATGACTGAGCAGTGCTCTCCCAGCAACAGTAAAATTATGCGCTAGGTAAAGAGTTTTCTATGTTCGTTAGCCCCTGGCAATCCGTGTTAGTATGAGTTCTGGCTGGGCTACTGATGTTTTTGGGTTCTATTCCAAAAGGTTTCAGGTTAAATATTTTGGCTTGTGTTGGAGAGCTGTCTACGGCATCCTTTAACCTATTAGCATTTTCAAGTACCTAGATGGTATATATAGCTTATGGATGGGGCTGACACTCAATTTTCCTTGTGAATGCACTGATCCTGTAAGATAAATCACAGTAAATCGCCTGTCACAGCTAACTAATGATCTTGCATATACCTTACGGTATATATCTGCCTTTAGCAGCATACTGCATGTATGTTGGCAGATGCTTGGTTCTAAAATACTTTATTGTAGTTTTATGTAAGTGAAGATTTAAAATATGTGTAAATAGTCAAACTGAATACGTTGATAGATCGTCTCGCTTTCTTCTATCACAAAAGGCAAATTAGTGCTATACCTGCTGAGTACAGATGATATATTAACATAGCCCCAAATCTGGAAGTCCAGATTTTCTTCTGATCTTCCATAGGAAAACTGTTCCAAGGGCTGACTCCCAGAGCTGGGCGTCAAAAGCCTGCTCAATTAACTTTGTGTTGGTACCAGAGAGCTCCCTGCATAGCCCCAAGACCCTGTCTAGACCCCACTGAGTTCAAGGCAGCATGTCTTGTTGCCTTCGGTGGATGTTGAACTGGGCTGTAAGTGATCAGGAACCTCCAGATAGGAGCTGGCATGCTAATTAAAGGCTGATGAGGAATCCTTATGAAAGAGGCTTTAAAAAGAAATAATTCCCATTCAGCTCTTCATAATACCATGCTGAGTTCTTACTATAGTTATTAGAGTTCTTTTTTTTTTTTCCCTCCATTTAGGTTAAAATGGAGTTAGAACATTCCCGTTAGAAACTGGAGGGACACAGTCGGTTGGTTAGTTGACTCGATGACTGCTTTGTGTAGAATGAAGTATACTTCTCTAAGACTGTTTTTCTGGTACCATACAGAAAATAACAGCTGCTGTTAGTGTCTGACAGTCAGTGTCAGAGGAAATTTCCCCTTAAATTAGAAGCTTTATATTGGGTGTCCTAGGTAACTCTCTTATCTTTGCTTTCATAGATAAAAAAGCCCTTAAATGAAACAGAATAATCATAAATATCAACCCTAACATCTGATGTTTGAAACTGATTAAAATTGTGGTGCGCTTTCAAGGTGTGCTTATGGTAGCTTAAAGCTACTAAGTTATGAGAAATAATCTGTTAAGAAAATGAGCGTTGTTGACTGACAATGAGGTGATTGCATTTTCTCTGTGGTGGGGAGGGATCGTGCTGTCTGACAAAGTAGCTATTGGGACAACAGTATTGTGTGAGTGATTTCAGCAGCAGTATTTAAAGAGAACTTGGGCAAGATCTTCTTATAATGTAGTTAATACTGTAGTCCTGGTGATCAGGGCAGACTGGGGTGGACTACCAGTTGTACTTTTTTTTTTTTTAAAAAAAACTCAAAGCCCCAAATCCATCTTGACTCCTTTCATTTTTCAACTGTAAATTGTCATACGAGCCCTATTTTGTTACAGTTGTGTTGCCTCGAGCAGCAAGTTTCATGAATGGCAAGTTGTATTGGCGCCACATCTGTATGGATGAAGAAATGTAACCATGGAGCTTGCCTTTTGGAATGAAACTGTAAAATTAGAGGTTGCTTCGTGCCTTAGCTACGTGGCAAACAAACCTTGTTGTAGCCAGAGTCTGCTGGCCAGGCACGTGAGGCTGGACCTTGCACTGGGGTTCTTTTTGGCTCAGTCCTTTTTTTTTATTTTTTGTTTTGTCACGAGGATGAGGTGGTGGAGGCTGAGCCTCTGCAGGAGGCTTTTCTGCAGGGAGGGTGGTTGAAGCTGGCTGGGCTGGGCTGCAGGAGGGGAACTGCATTACTGCTTGGAGGCACTCGCTCCCCTGACACGTGCACTGGGGCATGAAGAGTCCTGGCAGCCAAACTGCTGTGCTCTCAAGTGGGGATTCAGGTCTCTGGTTCTTCCTAATACCTTGGCAAGTGTGAAACACTTGGACTGGATAACCTCGAGATGCTGAGAAATCTTTCCTTGGGAGTAGGGTAGGCAAGATCCACTGGTCTGGGTGTCTCTGATCCCGCCTCAGTGCAGGAAGGTGGACTTTTGACAGTCACTTGAGATGTCCTCCAGCCCTTTGTGTCTGCCTTTCCAACCTTGGTAGTTTGAGGCTTAGAGAGCTCAGCTGTGGGATTTCACGAGGATGCCCAATACAGATGTAACTGTGGTTTTACGGGTTGAAGGGTGGTGAGGATGCACTATGCCAAGATGAGTTTAGATGTAAGGGAGATGCTCAATAAAGTGTGGCAGGCAACTCGTACAAGTGAACTACTTTGATACTTAGAGTAGCACAGACTTTGCTTCAGTCTTTAAACCTCAGACTCCCTGAGGGTAGCCGGGGGAATAATGCTTGTAAAAGTTTTAGCCAATGGTTTTGGCTTTATTGACGTTTAAGGAAGAAAAATAAAATAAAAAAAGAGAAGTGACTATCAGGCTTTAAGTAGAAGTCTAGGTTTTTGTCCACATGTAGGAAACCAAAGCTCTGTGTAGTAGTGTTACACACCTTATTTCTTTAAGAAATAAAAGAAGGGTTACCTGGAAATGAAATACCTGCTGGGGTGCACCTTGGATTGTTGTACCTTCATAGACATCGGCTTAGATTTTTCACACTGGTGTGGTTAAAATCATGAACAATTCCTCTGATGCAAACTCTATGGAGAAAAAAAAGCAAGTAGCCACTGAAACGACTAGGTGTTTAAGTAATTACTGTGTGTAGCTCACACTCCAGCAGCAGAGGATTCCCCTATGTGGTTTTCATATCTTCTGTCATGGTCTCTCTGGCATTCCCTATGGAATCAGATACTTGGCTGCAAAAACATTCCTCCCTCTTGGTGAGTGTTATAATGAGGGTGGAGCAAAATGATGGGTTAATCTCATTAAATAGGGTTTTGTTCATTCTGATGGAAGTCTCTTGAGAGGTCATCTGCCAGGGCTTTGTTGCTGCACACACCTTTCTTCAGGAGCTTCAGTTATTCTCTTGGACTGTCAGGTTCAGTTAACTTTCCTTGGTACACACCCTGTTACAACATGCGGTACTCTTGCTAGCTTTGTAGTCAGCAAGTTTTCGGTGTTTGCTTCTGGAATTTCAGTTCCTTTTCAGACATGCCAACAAAAAGAGCAATCCTTGTCTTCCTTGAAATGCAGCACTTGGATAGCAGCTGGACAATGAGATACCTGTTAGAGCACTTACTTTCCCATCCTTGAATCCAGGGGAAGTGCTACTCCTGTTAAAACTGATGAGTATTTTCTCCTGGAAAGTTGGATTGAGGCCTCGTTTCCCATTTCTTTGGGCTACTGGTTCAGTCTAGTCCTCCAGCTAAATGACAGTGTGCAGGGCCAGGTTTTACAGGTGAAAATGCAGCTACCTGTGTTGTCTTTGTGCATTACTGAGGGTGAGCAGTGCTTGTTGTCCTTCCAGTGCCAAGAGGGCATCTTGGGGGAGCGATGCTATTGTAGCCAGGAGGAAAAGGCATAGCCCTCTTCTACTTTTTCCTCAGTAATCCCAATGAATGGAACTCTTTGGGGCATCCACCTTGAAGCATCTCTGTAGAAAATTTATGAGAAGGCTGTGCCACTGCTGTCTGTAGAGCAAGGCCTGTTGCCAGCCCGGGTGCTGAGCCTGTGTCACGGCATGTTGTCCCTTGCCTAGAGCAGCGAGCGCTTGTTTGGAGCCCAGGCTGCTGCGTCTCAATGGAAGGAAGCAGAGCTGCGGTTATCACCCAGAAGTGATGAGGCTTGACAGGTATGGCTCTGGGCTAGGTGGCCAGAGGGTCCAGTTTTTCTCCTGATTCTTGTCATTGTAGGGGTGTCCCTTCATGTTTCTGTGCGACTTTTTTCTCCCCCCTCTTGTCTTTTTTCTCCCCCCTCTTGTCTTTTTTCTGAGTCACAGGAGCCATAGGTCATTCAGGATGGAGGCTTGGATGGTACGTTAGGCCTTGTCAAAAGTCGGAGTTTTATTATGATAACTGCTTTGCTTAGGGGTTTACTGGTTTGCTTAGTTTTACATTTTATTTTTGCAGCCTTGTAATGACATGAATTCAGAAGTACCTTAATACCAGCATAGCTTATTTCCTGTCCCACGCAGGAATAATTACGGTAGTCTAAAGCACCCTGGTCTGGTGTGATTACATTAGAGCAGCCACAGCATTTTAACTCTTTGCTTACAGCTGAGCATTACCAGGTCTCAGTGTGGACAAACCTCTATTTACACTGCCCAGCCAAATCTGCCCTTGATCCAGAGCCAGGTCTATATTGCTGGCTTCTGCTGGCACTGCTGTGTCAGCCTGTGGCTTTGGAGAGCTGTAATCCTTCACCGGTGGAGTGATGCTGGCAGAAACTCCTGCTGAGCATGGCCCTGCCTGGCAGGGTCACCTGCAAGTGGTGTTACAGGTGTTCAGTTGGAATGTACTGTAAAACAGGAGACATCCTTCCTGTGGAAGCATGGTGTTGATTCATCCCCCTGGTTTCTGTGCTGATAAGTCATTTAAACTGCTGGGAATTAGATAACACCCCACCCTTTTTCTTTTTTTTTTTTTTCCTTGTTTAGCTGACCTTTGCTTTTTCCACGTCTTATTTTTGACCCTGCTTTCCAGTTTTAGGGTTTATTCCTTCCCCACTGTGTGGCTGAGGCGTAGCACCATGGAGGTGATGGGCTCCATGTGCATCCTACCTGTCCTTTTAGCTCAGGGTTGCTCAGAGTTCACCGTCCAGGGAAGCCACAGGGCTCTTGGTCTCCCCTGGGCACAGCCAAGATTGCCGGTTGGGTCCCTGTGCCCCCTTAGGAACCACTTGAACAAAACAAGTGTTATCCTAAAGGTGCTGTGACCTTCAACAGTAGGATGGAGTCTTCTCGGCTCCTTATTAGTCATGTTTCTGTTGCGTTCTCTTCAGCATCCAAAAAAAAAAAAACCAGTTCCATCAGAAGGAAGTGGTGATGTCCTGTTTTTTCTCGAGGGCTGTCTCTTCCCTCAGTCCATGAAAAGTTGTGTTGGTGAGTGGTATAGAAGGCTGGCTGGAGAAGCCTATGATATGCCCAAGTCATGCTTCTTTTTCTCATAATTATTCTTTGATTCAGGAATGTGTGTGTATGTGCAGTTGTGTAAGAACTCACACCTCATCCTTGGCTCAGCTTTTGGACATCTTGATTCCCTCTGCAAACAGATGTGTTCTCTCAGGTAGTGGTCCAGCCACCAAACACAAAGTGAGAGAGCTTTTGGTAACTGTGTCTGTGCAACCTTCAAACTCCAGCGGCATAAATTAAACGCCCGCTTCTGTCCAAAGAGCAGCAAACAGGATGGTGTGAATTCCTTTCTTCTGAAAATGAAAGAAGTTGCCTCTTCCTGTATGAAAACAGCAAGTCTTTTTACACAGAAGAGGTATGAGGTCTATTCATCTGGGGAAGAGTAGCTGTTCTCTTTAAGTCATGGATGGTGTAAAGGTTTCCAGGAAAGAGTCGCAGTAGACTGAAGGCCTTGTTCTGGTTAGCAGCCAGGTCTGTGATGGGGGAAGAAGGCGCAGGCAAAAGAAGAAAACATGGTTTGGTTTTAGTGGTTTTTGGTCTTATTTCTTGTGAAATTGGTATCAGGCAGTGTGTTTTGCCTTGTCCACATAATGGCCCTTGAAGGGGAGCAAATCTTATTAATTAGCGGTTTTGCATACTGCTTTTAATTGTCCGTTGCTAGGTATGGCCTTTATTGCATGTATGGTATCGTGGTGAGGGGCCTCTGCATCTGCACCTCTGGACTCTGGTGATCTGGCCCCTGTGTAGAGTTTGCCTGAGTGCAGAAATATTTTGGAATACACCGTTGGGCCTTAAATTCACGGTGTGCCTTAATCCTCGTCACCTTTCCGATGTAGGCATGTCCTAGACATAGATGTGTGTAATAGTTTTATGGTTTAATCTCCCCAAATTGGGTCAACTTTAGCAGTTGTTTTGACCCTGTTACTAGTGCAGGTGGTTCCTGGGTGAGTTTAATACATCTCCATGCAGCTGTGTGGCACAATTGGGGGGGTATCAGCTTTACTTGAAACTCCTGTTTGAAAATTTCCTCTAGCTCAAAAACACAGGCCTCTCTTCCCATCTCTGCTAGGTAGTATCCTTTGGATAATTTGTTCTTCTAGAGTGTAATGTAATAATATCTCATTGTTGTATCATGCTTTTTCAACAATAAATCTTTAAGAGCTTCATAAAGGATGCCAGTTGAAGAGATACAAATGGGTGAATAAAATTATAGGCTGAAGAGGTGGAAACGAATTAAGAGAAATTAGTGTTAGTATGAATTCAGCTCCTATAGGTGGGAGGCAGCCAGCTTCATCATTTCTGTATGTGACTTCAAAATGACAGATTATAGGTAGCTTGAGTTCAGAAAAATGATGTAGTTATGTATTTAAGGGTCAAGTTGTATACATTAACAGACTGAGACCTCTATGAGTTTATTCTTGTGCACTTTTAAATTTGTATTCTGTCAGTTGCACAATTTGTTTATTCCTCCAAAATCCTGTGTGCTTATATGTGAATCCCAAACCAGGGTATAAATGCTATCACCAGCCAGCTATGTCCAGATTAGCTAATACCAAGTAGACACAGTTGGTAACTGGGCAAAAAAAATAGGAAAATATGTCCAGCCCTGGTTTATGACAAGCCTGTACATGTGCAATGTGTGTAAATACAAATTGCAGGCACTTCTAGAGAGTTTCAGTCGCATATGATAGCGAGGTCCAGGCTTGAAAAATATTAGAATCATGTGAGTCTCATGAAATTTGGAAGCCAGAAAGGGGAGTGGTGTGTGGATTTTGCCTCTGCTGAAGGAAAAGTGAAGTGCCACCCTTTTCAAAGGTCAAATGCATGGGAAAACGTTGTTGGAAGCTAGTCTCAAAGTCTGCTGCTCGCAGAACCTACTTTTTGTTAGATGCTTGTGCAAAATCACCTTGCTGGTCCGACTGTGAGACCAGACATGACTCAGGCTATCAGCACGTAACATGGTTTCAGGTTGCTCTCTTACTGCTCTTGCCCTAAAACGCTGTAAGGAGGTATTTGCTTTTTTTTCTCACGCTTTTTAAGTGCTTGGTTTATTTAATGTCATTAGCACTATTGTTACTTAAATTTAGCTTCTGACTGGAAACCATTAAATATTTATAGAAAAATGGATAGTAGTGAGATTTTTTTTTTGCTATAGTAAATATATATCACACATGTATTTGAAACCAAAGCAAACTGCAGTGCATTCCAGGAAATAATCTATAACAATGCTTTGTGAAGTACTTGCTCATCTTCATGTCAAGACGCTTTATCTGTGTCCCAGCTGCAGCCATTCCTGCAGCAGAACCCTGCTTGTGTCTTTTAACAGCCTAGAACACCACAGTACTGTGCCTTAGGAAGAGTAAAAATAGTGTTTTTGTTGTAGAAACCTGAAGGATAATTGCAGTGTCGTTATCCAGGGCTCCTTAGTGACTGTACAGGGGAAGATCCTTAAGTTTTATGTTGTGTTTGATAGACAGCACCCCAGGATCCTTAAGTTTTATGTTGTGTTTGCTGGGGTGCTGTCTATCAACAGATGGCTGTGCTAGAAGGGGGATTGCGCTGGGGTACCTGTGCTGCTTTGCCTACGCTGATTGCTATCACCTGCTCAGTTTTCTCAAAGGCGTGGATGTTGTTTGGTGCCCCAGCTTGTCATGTCTTCCTTGCCTGTGCTGTGGCATCCAAACGCCCTTCTGAAACCGATGGGGTGCGAGAGTCCCTTTGAGAAATTTCTGACGTGTCTCCTGTTGTGAGGTCAGTACTTGGGGCTGGGTGGAGGCAAAACCAACCCTGTGTTTGGGTAGGGGAAAGTGGTTTTGGGAGAAGTTGGCAATGTGGCAACTCGTTTAAAACCAGTGCCTCCTTTAAAGACTAGGACCGTGACCTTAAACTGGCCTCAGGGGCAACCTAGGGTTCACTGAAACCCATATGGACCAAGGTATGAGGTACATGGGGTGTCTGACACGTGGAGAAGAGGTTTTCTTCTCCACGTTGGGTCTCTGCATCGTTCTCTTGTGCAAATGCAATAGGTCTTGGTAGACCATCAAGGAGATGACCTGAATTAATTGTTCTGGCCGGGTATTTTGGAAGGGGGAAAGCTTCATTGTGAGCTGGCAGTGAAGTTCCAATTTATAATTATGACTGTAGTTTATAATAATAATTCTAATTATATATATAAACAGTTTAATCTACTATAATATGATATGGTAACATTTGCTGAGCTTTGGCTGCCTTCAGATAGTGAAAATGTGCTGGTGGTTGTTGGCCAGGATTCAGAAACATTTGTCAAAATTTTGTGCACTATGTGAACAACAAAATTTTGTGTGGATTAAGCAATTATTAATTCTCGCCCATTATCTGTCAGATAAAACTACAACTAACTCATTAAGCAAAATTAATCGTAAATAAAGCCGATCTGTTGTTGAGGAGGCTAATTAGAACAGTAATTGTGTAATGATGATGCATTTCATTTTGAAACGCAGTTTTAAAAGCTACTCTTTTTGGCAGTGATAAAGCAAGGTGTTCTGAAATGAAGCAGGATGCTTATCGCTCTCACTGTCCTCTTAAATAATGCCACCAGGATTGCCAGTCTTTTCAGTCTTATTACCGTCCCCTACGGAGCACTCAGAAATGTCCCAATTCTGCCCACATTGAAGCTAGTGGTTAACCTGCTGGGGCTTTTTCACTCCAGTGGGAAGAAGGTGCTACGTGGAAGTGCCAGTCTAAGGCATTGCAGGCTCCTGAGTTTCCTACTGTAGCAGCATATCTGCATGTCTGAGCTCTGGGAATACTGGCTGCGCTTTGGGATTTGCTACTGACTTGCCATGGAGATAGATCTGGAGTTTCAGGCCAACAAAACTGAGTTGTGACTCAACGTTTTAAAAATGATTGAGTGAGTAATTTTCCACGCAGTTTCATTACAGTGTCTTTTGCCTCAAGGATTATTTACTGTAGACTAACTTCCAGCAGTTCTCCACTGTTATATGTAATCTGAAATTTTAATAAGAAAGGTGTTGTTTAAATAGGATAGTGTTTTGATCCCAAATTGCCTGGTTCTAATGGTAAAATTAACACCACTAGTAAAATCAGCAGTTGTACCTGCTAGGCTGTGTGTGCAATTTCTTGATTATTTTTTTCCTCTCTTGTCAAAATATATTAAATGCTATTCTGAGGTGTTGCTTGTTTTTCTTAGCACAACGTGTTTTATTTTAACAAACTGCTGTTTGAATCATTAATGAACAAATGGGCATTGGATACAGAATATATGATTCACCTTGTCTCAGCATTTGTAATCACTCTACTGATTTTTCTCCTTCTGACTTGGTTTGGATGGAATTATAGAACTGAAGCATTGAATTAATCTTGAATATTCCTACTAATCAGACTTGAAGGGAATATTGTGCATAAATACACTTTACCTATTTTATTTTTAACTTTTCCTCTACGGGTGGTTTGGATTTTTTTGTTTCCTTGTGCTTCCTGGTTCACGGGGAGAAAAACCCTACGATCATGTTGTAGTTACATCACTAATATTAGAACTGACTAATCGTGTGGCTTTGGCAGCAGTCGCGTTTATAAATTGTTGGTGAGCAGATGGCTCACCAAGTTGGCATGCCAACTCCAAACTTTCACAATCATGAGTCAAGTTTTAAATCGCTAGGTTGCCTTACGTGCCGTGGTGGTTTTTGTGTGTGTGTGTTTTGGCTTAATAAATGTAATTCTCAAGGTACCTTCTCGTTTCTGAGCTGTGTTTTGCACTGAAACATGGCTTTTCAGCAATCTTTAGGCTTGGGAATGCCTTATTTTCTTAATTTAATGAAAGTGGAGGCTCTTGTAGTCACTTACCTGAAACTCTTGCTGTTAAAAAGAAAAAAAAACCCACAGCAAAAAAACCCAACAGTAAATATTGGACTAAGGGATGTAAAAGTGATGCTTGGCAATCCTGGCTAATGTCAAATAGTTCAAATGGTTGAGATCGTTCACAATTATACTTTCAGCAACTCCTGGCTTTTATGCACAATAATTTGCTAGAAATAATGTGCTGATATCTGTAATACTGGATATGCAAATCTGTGCCAATTTGTTTGTTTCCCGAGTGCAGGGCTTAAGTTGTTAAGTGGCACAGAGTACAAATGCAGGAGTGAGTATTTTCTGTAAGCAAAAGGTAGCAGTAAGAGAAGAGAAATGAGCTGGAGTGCTCGGATGTGAACATAGTGAAGGGTCAGATCTTGATCCACTTGAGAATTTGGACAAATACTACTGGAATAATTTTTTCTCCTCTTTTTAAGCTATTCCTTCAACTAAAATTAACATGGTGTATGTGGGTTATAATGCATTGTGGGACCTGTTACAGAATGGTAATTAGACCTTATTTCTAAATGATTCCATACAACGCGTGCTGTTGTAAATGCTAAACAACTGTGTTTCATCCATAATCATATAATTGGTGTGTGTAGCTAATTAGTGTGTGTTCAATTTAGGCCCAGATTTTTTGGAAATATCTCCTGTTCTGGTCCTGATTTAGCAAAGCTCTTAAACAGATGATTAACTTCCATTGGCTTTAATAGGACTTAAGCACATTCTTAATCAGGGCCATTGTGTCAAATCATGTCTCTTGGTGACAATCAGAACACCCTGCCAGAGCCGTTGTGAGAATATCTGTAGGTCCTCCTTAAATTTAATGATTTTTCTAACTCGTGGAGCATTTTGTTTCAGAATCTGAAACTCTGTGTAGATCCCTTTTTTTTTAAAAAAGGCAAACTATTATTGTCACAATCTAATTGTATGTGTAAAGTTTAAAGATTTTAAGTAGCTTGGCAGGAGGCAGTTTACATCAAATCTGTTCAATACACCTTTGAGATGGAGAAGAAGAAAATATGCATCTGAGAGTGCCTTGCTGGAATATAAATGTCAGTGCTGATAGATATCTATGATAGAAAATTTGTGTGGGAGTAATAATTTAGTAATAAAATAGGTCAAATTAATTCTTATGCTGAAGGGGATACCTTACAATAACCATCTTGTAATTTTATGTTTGACAGTTTGCTCTGCATTATGTGGATAGGTGGAGCTGAGATAATGTAATCCATTTCCAATTGTAAACAAGATTGCTTCAAGAGCTGCTGTAGTAAGATACATGTTGGCTGACTTTAAGCTGAAAGGTAATTGCCTCTGAATATTAATGTGCATGTGGGGATTTTGTTTTTAATTCTGGGATTTCATCTTTGCCCTATAGCAGCTCTGAAGAGGCCCTTGTTTTCCCAAACCCCACTTTGCTAATTGAAGCTGATGGCAAGTGTTGCGCTTTGGGCCCTTTGCTTTTATTTTATGTGGCCTGTGTACCTCGGAGAACGCTGCATTCTTTGGCTGTTTTATTTTCTTTTTTTGTTAACTCACCTTTTGAGTAGATGAGGGTGTTTTGGTGATGCTCTTGCTGTCCTACAGCAGTTATGCCTACTTCCTGTGATAGGGAGGAATGGTGGGTTATGAGAAAGGGGAGAAGTTGCTGCACTAATTGAATTATAGCCTCTTAGATAGATGAGAGTTAAGGAGCTGATCCTGTGCTGTGTAGCTGGAGAGCTTCCTCAGGGTAATTTAGGACCTGATCCAAAGCCCACTGTACTCTGTGGGGGGTATCCTATCTATTTCTACACACTTGGAGTGGACCACTATCAAGCGGGCACACTGTAAGTGGTGATGAGCTTCATCTGAGGGGAACATCCCCTGTCTGTATTTGTGTATGAAATTGTTTTAGGCATGAAAGGGAACAGCCAGATCACAATCAACCTGTACCCCATCTTTCCACTTGAATTCTAGCACTTGGCTTCTGCGAGCAGTATTACCCCCTGCTTACAGCGAGGCTCAGCAGTGGGTACAGTGGGATTGGAGCTGAGCAGGGTGTAACCGCAGCTCTGCTCTGGAGCAAGCTGAAGTCGAACAGCCCTGCGGGAACTTCAGATTCTGCTGTGTGCTGATGTTGAACCTGTACGTGTTCTCATGGTGCGTGGGCTGTCGTTAGTTAGGACTGCTTTAAGATGTTATGACTGGCAAGTGCCCCGCATGCCCTTCTAGCAGAGATGACTATTCCGAAGGCAAGCGTTCAAAGCAGAGTTCAATGTGCCTTGTTCCCTGTGCCAATGGCAGCACTTTTTCTAAAAACAGAAAAACCAAACAGCAAAATGGGGTATTTTTAGCTTGGATCGATCCACTGCTCTGGTTTACTGCCTGGTCTCACACAGCAAGAGGGTGGTGATTGAGCAGGGCTGGGAGCTCCTGGTGCTGATGTAGCTGCAGAGGCAAAGGTACGCTGAACTGGAGCTCGGAAATTGGTCGAGGAGGCAGCAAACTGGCTTTTCTGCCCCTGTGCAAAGGGTGGTCACCTCTTGCAGACAGAGGGGGATTGCAGTTGAGACGCACTGGCTTCACAACCAGCCCTGGTGCAGGTCGCCTTTGGCTCATGGCTCACAATTGGACTACAACCTCGGAGAACATCTCCGGTTAAACAGAGGGATGAAAGTAGGTGGTGTTATGGGTGGGAACCGCTAAACAGAGCCAGACTTGTACCTTCCACATTCCTGCACCTTGCATCAACTTGGGGATATTGAGGTTTTTGGTTTAGAATGATTTTAATGCCCCATCTCCAGAGGCTTGGGCTGACACTTCATGAAGTCAAGGGGAGTCCTTGAGGTAATTCAGTCATTTTTGCAACATGATGCTGCTTGTAGCAAAGCTGTTCTATGGATGCCTTCGCTAAAAAAATTACTTAGCTGGAGAAACATTTGACTGTAGGCTGGTATGCAGAAAAACTGAGGGTGTGTGGGTTTGTAGATGTATGTTGCCCATTAAGGAGTCTCACTCTATGCTGGGCCTTCTTCATTACTATGATAAAAATAACATAAAAGGATCGTAGTAACTAACTCGTTCACTAATGGAATGAGCATTGTCTTAAGGGCAACAGTTTAAAAGAGTCTGTTTAATGAAAGTTGACCGGAGGTATGTCCTGTGGCTATTACAAACTTTGTATTATAAGGGCATGTATTTTTCAGTAGCTCCTTGCCATGCTGTAATGTGGTTGGAGTGGGAGAAATAGAAAACTGGCCATTTCCCGGCAGATAGCGATAAGTTTCTACTCAGTCAGAATGCTCTATACAGTGTGATAGGTTTATAATTATTATCCTAAGATTGATGTTTTTGGGGGGGGAGTGTAAATTTGTGCAGCAGTAATCCATTAAGAAATCAATAATCATTCCATCCTGAAATGCAGTTTCTCTATAACGTTATAAATACACACCAAAGATTTGAAACTCGGCTTGACTTTCCTTCTCCACCCTCTTCTTCCTGCTTCCCTGAACTCCAAGTTCACTGGCCTTTGCTGTCTTGGAAAAGCAATTACGTGGTAGGACTCTTCTGTTGGAAAAAGCCGGGGTGGTAGCATTAGCATAATCCTGAGAGCCAGCAGACTTTAGTGTCAACTTTGCTTTCCCCCGATACCCTTTCAATCTTGGGGAAATCCCCCCCTCTCCTCTGCCTTGGTTTCATCCCTGGTAGATGGGGATGGTGAAGATTCATGCCTTGTTTCTCTGCAGAGGACTGTGGGAAGGAAGTGTATAAGCGTGAAGTCGCAGTATGTGTACATTTCCTTTTCCTCACTGTTCCTCATTCAGTCTTGGCTCTTGATGTAACAGTAGAGAGGTTTGGCTATCAGAGGCCAGCGCAGGACTTCCCTTTTTGCTCTGAATTCTCCCCAGTTGGGCAAATGTTTTTGCAATGCTGCTGTAAGTTATCTCCTGATCTAGAGAGCTGGAAACCTACTTCATCTCAGACTAAAGGTGTTTGTAACTGATAAATAGCAGACTGTATGAGAGAGACTGAGAATATTATTTATGCTTCTTGATAGAAGGCTAAATTTTACAGAGTGAGGTGTTGGGATGGGTTTCATCTTGCAAGGAAAATTGTGGATGAGGCAGGGAGATGCTGTTACTGTACTAAGAGCCACAAAACATGGAGTACTTTTGAATATTATGTTTCCATGTATCTTATTTTCATTTGTTCTCTACTTCCTTTTTCATAGAGCTGGTTGAAAAATCAGTTTTGATGAAAAATATTTCCATTTGAGTTTAAATTACTATTTTTAGCCACGTCTGCTATTGAGTGAAAAATGGGGCATTCTTTAATGTTAGAGTTGTATCTTACATCTGTGATATTTGTTGTTCAGGCCTAACTTCACTCTGTTTTCCTCATCTGCCCCAGTAAAAGGCATGCCAGGCTTGGGATGGGTGTGATAACTCAGTACTGGCCTTCTACCCTCCCGAGAACATTGTCATTGAGTGCATGGATGCTCACCAGCCTTTTCAGTTTTGAGAGGGCAAGAAAGTCCAGAGTGTTCATCACAGCTTTTCTTTTGAGATCTGAGCATCTCTGTTTATGCCCAGAGGTCTAGCAAATGTAAAGTGTGCCAAATCACAAGCAAAACGCACGTGTACACCTTGGCTTATTGGAACAGGCCATGGGTATAGATGCACAAGGGGAATTATTCATGTATTTCAGGCTTCACAGACCTGCATCTTAGGGCTTGTGGAAGAGCTGGTGAGTAACAAAACTGGACACTTAGAAGCTGAATGCCCTTTCTCACCTGCATAGTCGTTCTAAACTAATTTAAGGTACTGTCATGGTAAATTCTCGCTGCTATCCTGCACGGGGAGAGCTTTCACGCATGGCTTGATTGTGGGGCAGCTTGACTTTCACTGGTTTGCCTTGGAAAGTGTGTAGTTGTGATCCTAATAGGAAAAGGCTTGGATGCCAGCAAAAAGAAGGTTGGTCTTGTCAATTGTGTTCAGTAGGTTTCCATTCAGCATTGACTTTTTGTCTGAGAAGTACCTTTTTTTTCTCTTCTTTAAGGCTGCAAATCCCATACTGGGTTGCTTTCCAGTCGATAAAGAATACTTCATTTACCTAAACCTGTCCCTCTTGCTCAGATGCTGGTAGCATAGCAGTTCAGAGAGGGCTAGCACTTGGTGGGTTTTGACTCTTAATTCAGTACCTTGTAAAGCTTGTGTCACCTCTCTGTTAGCCCACGTACCGATCAAAGGCTTCTATGCATCAACACAACTCTTAATTTTGAAAATCACCAGGTCAACTTGTGATACAGAAGCAGCAGCTGATTGACAGCTGATTATCCTGCAATGATTTGCTGAAGTGTTCATGCAAATGTCGTGGCTTTTCAGCAAACTAGGAAGACTTTATCACGTCTTTTTGGGTTTTACCCATTACCATTTTTTTCCAGTGGTTTACAGAATGGGGACTGTTAAAAGCCCAATATCGGCTCACAGGATGCTGAGTTTACCAGATGGGGCTTTATTAGCTCTCAGTTGCATTTGTCTTTACTTCAGAAGTCTCTATTTAGTGTTACCTGCGAGTGCTTATTTTCCAGTGTGGTTTTCTACGACAAAGCTTTGTTGTTGTTGTTGTTGCTGCTGTCTTTTTGAACTATTAAAAGCTCATCACCATGTATATAACACTTGTGAATGTGCACGCGTCCACCCCTGGCTTGAATGGCAAGTTACAGAAATTGGCGTAAGTGGTTCTTTGGAAAGAAAATTCTTCAAAGAGAAATATTTAACAAATTGAACGATTAAGAGGTACCATCTCAATCGATAAGTTAGAGTTAATTGGCTGTGCACAAAGCATTTCTAAACAACTCTGAAGATTCTGCATATTGGGCTTAGAGTGCCCTTATAGTGAGGCTACTTTCAAAGGCCAGTTTCTTCTAAAAAATGCTTATTTTCAATTTTTTTTCTAAATTCCAGACCCACAAGCATTTTGCACTCTATCTATTGGTCTCATTGAGTGAATTGAAGACTAATAACAGCTTTGCATTTATCTTTTTTTGGTATGTGTGTCCCCCTAAGTTCACCCTGTGACTGCAAACTGATGCTCTAGAAAACAGTTGCCAGCCAATCAGCCCATGGACACTAACAGTGCTGCAAACCTATTGTATTCAGGTCTCTGCGTCACCTTGCTTTTCTGTTTCTGTTGCTGTGAGCGTCAAAGTCTCTTAAGTGCAACATGTTGACCACAAGCCACGTGTTAGGGCCAACGGTCCTAAACTGCTAGTTCAACTTCATGCTTGCAAATATGGCTTAAACCCTATTGGAATTAAAAGGGAAGAACAACCCCAAGACCCCTTGTTAGTGCTAGCAGGCTGTGGGTAAGGGTCAGAAAGGGTTATTTCATCCCAAGGTTTCAAAGTCATCTTTAATGATGAATAAGCAGCATCCTCTGTAATTTCAGAGAATGGAAGTGGGAGAAGAGCTTACCCTGTCTTTTAGCAAGAGGCACCAGTCTTGGGGATGCCTCTGGAATATTGTAGGCCTGTTTTTTAAAGAAGGTGTGGACTGCTAGACCATTTGAAAATGGGTCAAGAATACATGAATTTGGACTCCTGAAGAATTGGTCCTAAGTAACTTGATCAATGCCATCCAGTGAGTCAGCGACCAAGCCACAAAGAAGCTGAAATGCTTGTCTTCCAGCTATGAGTTCACCAGACCAGCGTTTCTTGCTCTGTGGGTTGTGTAGAAGCGTTCAATGTGTTTAATGAAGCTCCTTCCCTCCTTTTTTTTTTTTTTCCTTTTCCTCCTCTCCCCAGATGGCACCTTTTAAAACTCAAGGTAAACCGTAAGAAAGAAAGAAATCCCCAGCGTAAAATCAGTAGAACTTAGTTCCAAGCAAAATGCTTTCTCTCCTGTCAATGCTTGCCCTGGGAATTGTTCTTCCCTTTGGCCCACCGAAGGTCTTCACCGAGACCTGAAGGAGGGTAATAGTTCTTAAATTATTTGAGCAATGCTGTATTTGAATGGAGAAATATTAACAAATCTTTTGCAGGCTAATTGTCCCTGGCTCTGTTGGGAAAAGGAGGGGGGAGTAAATCATTGAGTAGGTATATTTTGGAGCTGCACATGATGGGATTATTAGTATTTCTAAACTAAAGCCCCTGACAGATCCTTGGATGCTTAAAGCTGTTGTGATGCTTTACCAGATGGTTCAGAAACTCAGACTGGAATATCTCATTGGCTGGTGCTGAACAATGACATTTCAAACCCACACGTTCATTTGGATTTTAATTTTCAGGAGGATTAAAGCTTTTTGGGATATGGGCTGTCTCTTTCCATATATATGCTCAGCACCTTATGTAGTTTAGATGCTTTTGCAGTGTCTTTGTAATTCATCCTGTTACCTAGGAAAGAGCAGTTCGAACTGCTGCGTGTTTTTAGCCCTTTACCTGGTTCGGCCAAGTGCAGACGGAGTAAGCGTGCAAGTTGTCGCCTTGCTTAATGCAACGAGGATGACTGCTGCAACTGCTTTGCCTTGTATCTGGTAATTGTGTGAGCAGGTGATTCTGCTGAAACATACTGGTTTTGATGCTGTATCCCTCTGTTCTTTTCACTTTTCAAATCTTTTCTTTGAAGCCCAAATCCTGCCAATACTAACGCGTTTGCATAACTTGTATCAGGTGGAGCGTTGCTGTTTTCTCCTGCTAGCTGTTGAGCTGTTCAGCCCTGACTCTACGCAGCACTTTGGATGAGACCCCGCTCTCTGGGGGAGACGATCAAAGGAAATTGGTTGGGTTTTGCTCCATTCCAGTCCTGTGGCGTTTTGAAAACAGGATGGAGTGTCTCTCTGACAAAATGTAAAAAAATTTTTAGGGCCTGCCAAGTTGCAGTCCTCCCTGTCTGCCCGTGTGACTGTCCTGGTTAGTACTAGGACCTTTCTGCTACTTCTGAGCTCCCTTGAAGCAGGGATGGGAGTGTTACTATTAAATTCCCTTCTAAATTCCTTAGGGCAAAGATTGCTATTTCATTGTGTGCAGACGGATCAGGTGGCAGTGGATTACTGTTTTTAAAAATGTAAGTGCACAGATGATTTTGGGATTGGGGGAAGGATTTGAGCTGTAGTGTTTGAGGAATGGAAAAGTTATTTATAACGCTTGTTTAAATAACAGTGTTAATGCATGTTCTGCAGAGCAATGAACCAGGATGCTCTGCTGACAAGTCTGAGAGGTTTTGCTTTTTCTCTCTGCCCCCTCTTACCCCTGACAACTCTGTTAAGAGTAAAGCATCAGTGGAAAAAGAGTTTAGTTAGGTTGAGAAGAAAAGGGACGTTTTCTACAATGATTTTTGTGTTAGACTGGTACACATAGTCCTGCTGTTCTCCATCTGATTAATTCGATTGTACGCGACTGTTGCACAGTATTAAATAATGTGCGGGTTTTTTCTGTTAAACAAGCATTCCCTTAGCTTGTCACAAAAAGCTGACACATGTTCGTTCTTCACTCGGGAAGTTCTGCATCTGTCGACACTTCAGACATAATCAGTTTAGATTTCAGCAGCTGATTAGTGCTCACCTCTAACCAAACTGAGAAGCTGCTCCTCCAAATGGTAACAAATAATATCCTAATTAGTCCTCCGCATAACGATAGCGGGAGTCTTAGCTGAAAACTACTGATGGCAGAGGCCTTTCTGTTCTAGTCCACTGGCTTTGCAGACTGTTGTATCAGCAGTTGTGCTGAGCTTTTACTTCCCCCATCTCAAAATGCCTCACAGAGCAATTAATTATGTACCTGAAGATAGGCATTAGGCACGCAATGATATTCCACACAGTTATGAACGTTTCATTAGTGCCAGGTAATTTATGTATGATTATGAATGGCAGGACTCCAGGATTATCCTGTAGCACTTGTAGATGTTAAGCGTCCCTGTAAAGCTATTTGACCCGGCCAGCCGGAGCAGGCGAGTGCAGCTCCTGTTGCCTTAAATACTGGTTTGCTCAGAGCAGGAACCCACAGAGAGAACGGAGCAGAAAATGAAGGGAGGCGGACAATAGGGAGAGCGACTCCTCTGTACTTGGGTGACGGGCTGGTTGTGACAGCACCAGGTTTTACCAGGAAGTTTTAAATGGGTTTATGCTTTTCTGAGTCTGATTAGCTAGTTAGCAAAACATGCCCATCCCTGTCCATTAAACTCTGTGTACTTCCTCTTAGCTAACACTATTTTGCACAAGCCTGGGGTTTTTAACTAAATAAATGTCCACAAAGGCGTAATTTAGTAAATACTACTCACTGGGATGGCATAGTAGCCACTGGCACATCTCGGGACAAAAGTCATGTGAGCAGCTATAGCTGGATTAGCGTGACCTCAATAGTACAAAGAATTGAGGAAAGAAAAGAGGGAGAGTGGATGAGGGGGAAAACGCCTTAAGATGCCTTCAGGAACATGTGCAACCAAAGTTGTCCAAAGGCAGGCGGAGCACGGTGAACCCCAGAGTACATAAATATCCAAGAGTTTAAAAAGGAAGTTTTAAAATGTCAATTGGATTTTCAGGTTAAACTCTAACTTTTTAAAACCCTGCTTAAGCTGTCAATTGAGACAGCCTATTTTAAAACATAGGTTGCCTGTAACAGAAAAATCGCTTAAATTACAGCAAAAGTGCTGCTTAAATATTGGCTGCTGAAATGTTGAAGAATGCCTAGCTACTAAAACAGGGAATGTCACAAAATCAGCCCCTGAAAGCCGACCTTATTGCTGAAAGTGCTTTATCGCTGTAGTTGTTGCTTTTTCTGTTGGTACAGGGATATTCTCTTCAGTTTATTCTGCGTTCAAAGTGGGTAACATGGCTAGGAGGTGAAAAAGCAGTAAGATTTGTTCTCCTCTGCAAGCTGTTGAATAAAAACTGGTTTGAGAGGTTGAGGCCAATTCCATTTTGCGGTCAGGATAAGGTTGACAATAAATAATGAATTTAAAAATAATCTAGGAAATGAAGCCGTTAATTATCTGTAATACATTAACATGTAAAACAAATGTGTGAATAAATGAATGTTAGGCTTCTTAAATAAGCGCACGGTATGTCCCCTAAGGTAATAAAAAGAAGGTTCTGATATACTATAAAGCTTACTGGCAAAAGTCACTGGTCTTTGTGGCTAATAGGTTTTGCTTAGAGAACAACTGAGAAGTCCAAATGCGAGACAAGGTTAAGCTATAGTATTAAAACTGAAGTTTCCTGGTTGCTTTTTGAAACCTCAGCTTTAAAAGGTGATTAAATCGCTTGATGATGAATGTAATCACCATGTCTTTCTCTTTAATAAAATATATTTATTATAGAAGCAAACACACTGTACCTAATCTATCTGCAGTTTGGTAGAGCAGCTGATATGCTAATACTGAGTAAAGTTGTTAGTTAAACTAAGAAGATAGAAATTGATACGGCTATTATAAAGCACATGAGAACAGACTATAATGGATGGGAATTATCAGGCTACAAGAAGGTTGCAAGCTCCTTCTGGTTCAGTCTCCAAACTGATGTGTTTCAAATACTTGTTAATGAATTGCTGTTAAAACTGTGGAGGTAACGATGTATCTGCCAAGTGAGAAGGCAGTATCAACGTGAGAAAGAACCAGAAAAGTGTCCAGAAAGAGTTGACACACTTGGGCTGGAGCAATGAAATGAGGTGAAGCATGATGATGTGCGGTGCAGGTTGGACACACAGGGGCTCGTAAGAATTTCTGCCATAACGTGCATGCCTGAGAATGACGGCTGAGGAGAAAGATCTGGATGTTTTTAGGTGACACAAGATGTCTGCCAGGCACCAACATGATGAAGTTACGAAAAAGGCACGTGCCATGATGTGATATTGCAGGTAAAGTGTTTCCAGTGGAGAAGGGAAATGTTGACGCTGTTGTACAAGCCTGAGAACCAGGGTAGCTTAGCCCACGCAGAGGTCTGCGCTTCAGCGGCTAGACATCTTCCGTTTCATGAATTCCCTTTTCAGACTAGTTTGGTGATCTCTCCTCTCTGTCAAGAAATGAAGGTGTATTCTGCCATGCCTAGTCAACCTGGTAAATTAAACCTTTTGAAGGGGCAGGGGATTGGGCCCATTGAAAAGTACAGGAAGGGGTAAATATCAGATAGGGTGGCAAGCTATTTAAACTTAACAAATTATCATGAGAAGCAGCAGACACAAATATAGCCAAGTTAGCCTTTTGCTTCTGCCAGAATGCGGGCAGGAGTCTGACACATTTCTGAATGGGATCATATGGCATGGTGGCCTGACAGGGGAGGGCTGAAAGTCACGTAGGGCATCGAGGCACCTTTTCACTTCACAGAGGTCACCAATTGTGTGGCCTGCCTGGAGCCATAAGCAACGCCTTCCTCATCTTCTCAAATTCTCACTCAAAGGCTGAAGGTAGTCCCTCTCTACCCTGAAGTCCAAGCCAAGGCCTGCAGTGTCTGTGCACGTACACAAGGTCTTGCTTTTCACGGGCCATGGTTCAATTGTGCAGCAGCAGAAACATCATTTCCCTGTACCTTTCATGGCTTTCTGCCACTCCAGCATGAGTTTGCCACCCTGTTGATTGACGTGAGCTCCAAGTACAAGGTTTTCCTTGGCAAGACCTATGATAAGTCTGGAAGGAAGGAAGGAAGAAGTTGCCTACAAGAAGCCCTGAGATACCTGGAGACATGGTCATGAACTCTGTTTAGTTGGATGTTTTGTATTTCACTATAGAGCTGGGGAAGGTTGGAGTTAGTGAGGACTAAGAGCCTGGTTTTGTTTTTTTTTTGTTTGCTGTGCTGCAAGGCAATGCAAAAATGAAAGTCTTCAGACATTTGAGTTTCCTCCTCTCCTTACAAGAGGGAGGTGAAGGAAGCAGCTGTGGAAGGAGTCTAAATGATGTGATGTTTTGGCACTGTACAGAGTTGCTTTTTCATTAACTGTTGGCAGTGAGGTGACTTCACCTCTCTATAATAACCCTTGCTATCCAAACTTGAGGCCAGCCAGGCAGCAGGCTAAGTATTTTGAGGAGGGGAAGAATGAGTAGAGAGTAAGAACACTGTAAACAATATGTCCCTACTCTGAATAAATATCATTAAAGTACATAGGGATTTTTCCCCTTTAAAATTATGTTTCCTACCCCTTGTGTGCATTTTAAGTGACTTTCATATAATTTTCTATACTGCTGTACTCATAACCTAATCTTGAGTACAAGGAAAAATGAGACACAGAGTAAGTCTGAGGATTCAGTGTTCCTCAGCGGCGATGAGTGACAGTAGGTGTCGAGTCTGAAAACCTAGTGCATTCCTTTTTTCTACTTGCTTTGTTCAGAGCAAGGTTAGGCCCATCTTCAATTTTAAATGAATGAGTAGCAGGAGAAATCAAGGTTCAGAACTGTGTCGGGAGCAGTAGGGATTTAACTCTCCCTTGGCTAACTGAAACTCTAATGCCTAGGAAAATTTTGTCTGAACCATATATAATTCTTTTCATAAAACCTACTGTAAGTTGTGTATAAATGTTCTGGCAAATTTGCTTTGATTTTTAGGGTAGATATTCATTCAGAGTGAAAATCCTCAGCTGGTGCCAAATTTTCATTTGGTGTAAAGTGCTGTAATTATAGATCTAATATAGGGTTTCTGATTTAGTGCATCTGATGTTCTAGTTTACCAACCACCACTTATTTAGTATTTAAAAATGAGCAGTCACTTTTATTCAACATAAAGCTCCATAGTAAAACATTACTTGGTTCCACTTCCCATATATTTATCGTGAGAAGCAAAGCTGTTCTTCTGTAGTATGGCTGAAATAATGAATTCACTACAGTGATCAAAATTCAATTTTGCAATCTACCTCTCCTTTACTGTGAAATAGGATGGTGTAATGTCACTTTGGTCAGACATACAAGGTATGCTGCCCAGGTAGTAAATGAGATGAGAGATGAATTGGGGCTGGCTAACTGGATTTTTTGGACAGTAGTTAGTAGGCCACTGTTTTCTTACGAAGAATAAATTCTAACGTCTTTGAGATGTGCATGTTAATGGCAAAACAGTCTGGGATATATTTTCAAAGCAGTGTTTGCTGACCCTGTTAACAAATAATGGGATTTGTGCATGTACCTCTCATCAGCTGCTTTGAAAACACACTTGGGTGTCAGAAGTTTTCTGGACACATGCTTAAGACTTACCGTATTCTTTAAAGGCTAAGAATAGGAATTTCCCAATGCTCTTGGATTTTATTGTGTCTAAAGTACATACTGGAAGAAATTACTGCAAGTGATTCTTTAATCACTTTTCTAGGATGTAAATACCTTCATTATATTTATGTAGGGGAGTATATCTATAGTATTATTCAGGAGAAAGGCTATTCTAATCACCCCTTACCCCAAATTATCTTGTCTGTCAAACCTGGACAATAACAATTTGTGCATGTATCTGCATTTAATATAACTCTGGGGTTTTGGGGGAGTAAGTTTCAACACAGGTAACTAACTACCTGCTCACCCTGAGGTTGGTTCTTGGAATATGATAGTTCATTATTTCATAGATGATGTGACAAATAGGGATGAGTCCTTGCACATTTGTTTCTGTGTCTACACCTCTTTCTACTGCTGGATTACTGTCTCTAGCAATGGCTGCTTGACAAGAGGAGGGAAAAGCACAAAGCTGAAAACTATCACTAAGGCTTTTTTTTGTGTGGTTTTTTTTTCCTGTTTCCTTTAAATGTGAAGATAATATATTTCCATTTTATCAAGTAATTTGTTTGCTGGAAGCAAGCTGGAAAATGGCATGTGGGATCTGTGGGCTCAAACAGACCTCAACTGAATACAGGATCCTTTGCATTAGCAATATTAGTAAGACTGGATGGATCCAGGATTTTTCTATGACCACAGCTTGGAGTAAAGCTGGAGAAAAGCAAAACAGTTGACTTGAGAAATATCTGTGTCTAAAAGCCAGGAAATAGAGGCACGTCTTCCTCTGTTCTCATGTTAGTTCTGCTGAATAATCACTTGGCAAACAGCCGTGACACATTAGAGAAGCTCACAGTTGCAGTTTAGGTGTAGGGTATTTTCAGAGGCCAAAGGCTTTGCTAACATTTAGCTGGATGGAAGAAATGCTGTGTGATAAGAACACTGTTTCCTCTTTTTCTTAAACCATATCAGTGATCTGCAGTGTTTGAGGTATTTTGTGCAAATGAGCAAAGTTGATGTTTTTCTCTGCCTGATGGTGGTGGAACTGGTAAAATTGAGGACACTTTAGGGAAAGGAGACAATCTCTGGAATTAACTTTTTCCTCGGGAAAGAAAAAGGTGAAAAATCATCAGGTGGCCTATGCTCACTGTATTTTATTCCTTCTGAGCTCCTGGAGCTGGATTTTTGCTGTTGGCTGGCTTTTCAGCAGAGACTGGTCCAACACAAACCAGTTGATCTGGGAGCTTAGATCGATTCATCCAGAACTGCTATTTTGTAAGTCTTCTCTAAGCTCAGTTAAAAACTTCATTTTTCTTCTCCAAGATACGTTTGCCTGAGTTAACCAGGCATTGAAGCAAATCTGTTTACTTCTGTTCTTCTTTTTACACTGCTCCTTCGTTTCTGGACCTTTTACCACTGTGAAACAGTTGGTGTGCGAATGATGTCTGTCCCTCCTGTACTGATAAAATATTTCAAAAAGGTCTCCTAGAAATTGTCTCTTCCACCAGGAATCAACCTGTCTCCTTCAGTTGTTCTTCATAATGTCTGGTTTTTGGGTTTTGGCATCTTCCTGATGGCTTTTCATTGAACTGTCTCTGGATAGTAGGTACTAAGTCCTTGAGGAGTTGAACTTAGCTTTATACAGGTTATCAATAAGGGTATTTAGCAAATGCCTTCGACTGGAATTCAGTAACACAATATTTAGTTAAAAAATTATGCGCTTGTTGAACTCTGAGTAATCCTCTCCCCGTTCCCCAAGGGTCTGGAGATGATGGCAAGCTCCATGGCTTGTACAGGATTTGGGTGTGCACCTAGGAGCCTTGTTGAATGACACCTGGAAGAATAATCTCATGCTTTGCTTTTTCCCTGGTTCCTGTGTATGGTGCTGGAATTTCTCAGCTACCTTTCTGCCGGGATCCCCAGTTTAAAATGGAGGAGCCTTTCTGTCTGCTATGCTTTTTAGCCATGACATACTGTCTTTAGCCAGGGTAGAGGCAACTGTGTCTCAGTTCCCTTAAGCTCCATCTTGAATCTGGTTAGGCTTTTTGCCTCCTCTCCTCCACAGCTTTTTGAGACCTTTTCTAGTTTCCAAAACAAATGTCTTGTGTAAATGCAGCCTAATCTTTTTTTTTTTTCCCCTTGACCCATGTACTGTTGTGTGATATTATTTGTGTATACCAGCCCCCCCAGGTATGAGCTACTGAGGCACACATGGCTGTGTACCGCACATATATCAAATGTTGCTTGACATATGATGGCTCTATTCCTTCGCCAATTTAGTCCTGTTTCCATTTAGTTGCATTATTTTGCTCTTTAGCAACTGTAACATGATGTGCAAATGTAATACACAGAAACATGGAGGGGAAGCGTGAACGAAAGCCGCCTTCTGGTCTTACCTATATCTGTGTTTGACAGTGTTAAGAAGAACCTGTATAAATAAATGAGTACCTATGTATTTTTTTTGAGAGGTTTAAACTGACCTCTGGAGTGATCTTTTGATATCATTCCAAGCTGAAATATTTTCACTTTTGGTAGGCTTTGGCTCCTGTTCTTAATTCTATTTACTGTTACTAAAGGCTCCTACTTTAGATCTTCTTCCAAAACTCTTCACCTTACTTGTTGCTGTCTGATGCAGAATCTTGTGAAATGCTTCTTAGCGCTCTGAGTATACAACATCCCCCGGAATTCCTTCACGTCACTGCAGTGCCATCCCTGGGGAATTTCCAAGGCTTTGCTAAGCATGACCTCTTCTGCCTCGGTCCAGCCGCCATGGTCTCAAGCGCACTGCTTTCCATGTTTTCCTAGTGTTTCATTCCTATGGCACGCAGTTCCCAAAACTTTCTCTCCGCAGTTGATTTTTCAGCTTTCTGGCTAAGAAAGTTACCGTTTATCTCTTGACCTGATATCAAGTGATACAAAACCTAAGGTTCTTCTAACATAATTCACCGATTAAGCCTGTTGGGTAGAAGTCTTGGTACAGGGGCATTTGTGTGACAGTATTGTTGTTGTGATGGACGAGAGTTAAGCTACTTCGTATATGAAGTTCTTATTTCTTTTAGAAGTTTGACAGGAATAAAAAAAATTCTTGGCTTGTTACTCAAGAGGTTACAAGTTTGTGGCCTGCCTTAATTTTTTTTGGGGGTAGTATTATCTGAAAACAACGTATTATGCTTATTTCTGGTTTGCAGAGAAGGCATTTTTAGAGCAAGCTGACAGTGAGCCAAAGTCTCTGAACCCTTAACGTTGTGGTTAGCAGACAGCCAGTCTAAGAAATTAGGTCACCATTACCTCACTATTTTTTTTTCTTAATTTTATTTCTTTTAAAATCCTGTCGTTGACACTGTTGCTATCTTACCAATGACAACCAGGATGGTTTGGATCCCAGGTTGGCAGCAGGAAGGAGACCGAAGGAAGGGTCTGAGGCTTCAGAGGGGTGAATTCAGAGTGTGAAATCAGTGCTGGGAATGGAAGAGTGGTGGAGGGTGGCTGGCTTATTTGGGAAGGAAGGTCTGAGCATAAGATAATCTTCGACACTGTTAGGAGTAGGTTGGGTTTGAGGATCTGGGTGTTTGCAGAGCTTGTGGTAGGAGTTGCTTTGCTGTGGACTGTGGCTCGGCAGAGAGGAGATTTTGGTCCTTGGGGGGAGGCAGTTGCAGGCTCTCCACCTGCCTGAGTGGGTATTTGCCTCTGTGCTTTCAGCTGTTACAGCCTCCACTGCAGCAGAAATCATCCCCGTGTGGGTTGATGGGATGAAGTGGGAGCAAAAGTAACTTGAAAACCCGTACCTATTTATATAGATATAAAAAAAAATAGGATTTTTTTTCCTCTTAGAAATGCTATTAGCAGAGTCTGGGAGTAGGTGAAAGCTTTATTCCCATCTGTTATACTGTGCATGGCTCTTCTAAGGTGTGACCTTATCAAAGCTGGAATCAAAACACAAAGTAAAACTCAAGGCAGGCTCGATCTAGTTGAGATTCCCTTCAGTAGACCATGGCAATGGGGAACAATGGATGTGCTGCTGAAGTTCATTCTCTCCTCAAGTGTGAGTTTATCGGCAATTACTGTGTGAAAAGAGCGCTTATTGGCTTCAGGATCCTTCCCTCTGCTTTCAGATTTGTATTTGCTCATTTTCCCTAAAAGTAAGGGATATCTCTAGTTCAAGGGTAGTGTTGACTGTGACATAGGGTTGTAATTGTCACATTAGAAGAACAGGTATTTGTGCCTCATCAATGGGATTATTTGTTAATTGTTTGCAGAACTTTTACTGTTGAGTTTTCTTCACAGGCCAGAGGGAGAACAATTTAAATCTTGGATTAGTATTCCAGGCCCAAGAAAATCAATCCTTTTGGAGAAAGCTAACATATGATTGTATGGGTGTTTTTCCTTTTTTTTTTTTCGTTGCTTTTCAGGTGTGCTGTCAGTGCTTTGTGAGGGCTTTCATGAGTCAGTGGGAATATTGACTAACTCACTCATCATATGTTGTAGGGAGAAAAGAAAAGGGAAAGGAGGGATCCAGTGGGCAGACTTTGTTACTTACACCTGTATGTAATCTCTTAACTCCAGCAGAGTAGCAGACTACTTGAGCAAATAAAGGTAAAATTAGCATCTTCCCCGTTAACCCAAGTCTCTCAGCCTGCACCCAGTTCCCAGGGAAAAGGTTTGACCCCAGCAGTGTGGTTTTATGGAGGGGTGGTTGTTCTGGGGGAGGCAGTTCTGGATGCAAGTTGGAAGATGTGAACTTCATTGTGTATGGATTTGAATTAGTTTTCAGGACCTTAGCAAATACTAAAGCATCAGCCTTTACTATTTATTTTTCCTTTTCTTTCTTTTTTTACTACTTCATCTGTGACAGCTTCAGCTTACAGACTCCATTCTTCTTGTGGAAATTTGATTGTGTGACCGTTTCCTTGTTTAGTAATACAGTGGCTTGGGAGGAAGCAACTTTATACTTTTGATCTAATTTTAAAGCCTCAGAATAGGTCATTCACTCCTCCAAACAATTTCTAAAGACTTTCAAATAAGGCATAACTTGATTTAGAAGGCAAGGGGTAAAGTGTCAGGGCCAAAACTTTGAAGGAGCTTTTATGTGTAACCTTATTGGGATTTTTAATGGGCTAAATACAGCATTGTAGGCAGAAGCTGTAAGCTGAGAAGCCCTCCATCTCAGCAGATCCTTGGGGATATGCCCTTGGGAGGGTTTCAGACTGCAAGAAAATGTGGAAAAACAAGAAGATTGCTCTTCAGGGATGGACATAATGTAGGGAGAGGTTGGGAAAGATAAATCCTTCTGGCCCCCTTCATTATGAGAGTAAAACGACACTTTTGGCTAGAGGCCAGTGAAACCTGGGAGATCTAGGATGGTGCAGACAGGACTAGCAACAAGTTTTGTCAGGGAATGGATTGGATGAGTGCAGATCTGCCTCAGCACTGTGGTTTTTGTTCTGAACACAGAGCATTAACCCCTCTGTTCCCGCTGCTTTCTAGAACCAGAAAGAAGGCAGAGGCACTCGACCCCGCTGAGCAGACAGGGAAAAAAATTGCGGTGCATTTTAATTAAACTTTTGAAAAACAAGCGGAGGTAGAGGAATGCTCTGATGGGAGGTGTAGGATTGTCGGAGGAGCATGTTGTTGTGATGCTGACCCGACAATACGGAGGTTAACAGACCTCCAGTCTTCCCCACGCAAACAAAATTCAGCAGCACGGTGGAGAGGGGGCTGCCAGGCAGACTTGCTTACTCACAAAGAGCTTTCAAAAAAAAAAAGTAGTATATTTTTATTAAAAGAAGCTGTAAATGATTTTCAGCAAGAAAAGCTGTGATCTGTCATTCTGAAAAGTGGTGATTTTGGTTTAAAATTTTGGCATGCCCTTTTGGTTTCACTTACGTGGGCCCACCAAGGTACGGCCCAGGTGGTGCTTTCAAGGAGATGGGGAAAATACTTGGGATTTTGAAAGTCTTAACTCGTCAAGGGGGTGACATGCAGCACCTTTCCTACGGTTATGGAAACATTTTTCTGTAACTGTAAATTTGCCAGGTCTGTGATAGAGGAAAAAGTCTGTCTGAAATGAGACCTTGAAGGGCTAATCTTTAAAAAGAACTCTGGGTCATTCTGCTCCCCTTAAAGTACATCCACGGAGGGGTCAGAGCTGTGAATGTAGCTTCTGAAGATTGACCTGGGCTGGCTTTAAAGCAGCCTGTGTGTAGGGGTAGGGAAGGCCAGTGCTGCCCCCCAGCAGCCTGGCCTTAGCAGGCTCTGGGTATCAACCCTGACGGCAGCCCAGGTGCTGTGCCTGTGGCAGTGGTACCCGGGAGAGCAAGGGAGTGACAGATGCTGCCTTACAGGAACCTTAAAGTTGGCCCTGGCCAGGTTGAACACACTCAGGAGCCCGTGTGTGTTTGCACGATCTCATTGTCTTAAGGAGATGATATTTAATTTTTTTATGGGAGCTGCATGTAAACATGGGAGGGTAGAATTTGGCCTGTAAATAGGATCTATTTGGGAATAAGCCTTTTCCAGAGCTATATAATGATAGTTTTCATTTCTTCAGTTAGAAACAAGTGAGGGCCACAATCCTAAAAAGGCTTACATGGAGGCTTTATTTTAAGATTCACCAAGTACTGAAATTACCCTGTAACTTCAGGGCTTTTAAGTTAAGTGTGCTCTTTTTCAGAGCCTCTGGCCATAGAGCATTTCACCTTGGAATATTTGGACTCTTCCAACTGCTGTAAGTCTAGGCATGATATCTTTCTCTTTCCAGATCCTAAGATGCATTTTGAAGCCCAACTTTTTCAATTGGGAGATAGCAAGGGGCATTACTTTGTAATGATATGTGGTAGGGTTGGCTGGTTTAACAAAATCTCCCCTTTCTAACTAGGAGGAATTAGTACTTGTGTTTTTAGAATAGGAGGTCAAGACGACAAAAACACCCCTGAAGTGATAGCCCTGAACTGCCTGGCTTCACTGGAACTTTTCAGTAACCAAAACCCCTAGGAAATACACTTTAAAAGGTTTAAGGTCACAAGGCATTTAATTTTATGTCCCTAGGGTTTTTATACTGGCAGTGCCAAGGAATGATACCATTGATGAAGAAATCTTTTCCTGAAACTTATAACTAATCTTCTGCTCTGTGAAAGGGGAAAATGTGAGGAGACAGTGTGTTTAGCTGGGCATAGTACCGGGGATTTGTGTAAGAGCTCCAAATTGCCTTGTGTCTGAAGCCTTTGAGGGCCCTGGAGAGGTGCGGAAGGAGTTGCTGTTTGCAGTTGGGTTGTCACGCTTAGCACAGCACCTTAACTCCAGTCCTAACTTTTAGCTTTTACCTACTTGCTTTTGAATATCGTTAGCCTCCACTCTTCCCAGGGTGCTTAGTTATAAATCACACCAAACCTTTGAATCCTTGAGTCATTTTTTGCTACGACTTTTCCTCCTCCGTGGTATGAAGTATGTGTGTGTTATCTGCTCACCTGGAGCAGATCTGAGAGGTGCTGGTGTGGCTTGCGGGAATGAAAACTAGGTTGGGAGGCAGGAGGTGGTGAAATCTAGTTCTGGCTCACAGGGCAGACTTAAGCAAGCTGCTTCATCTTTCTGTTTCATTTTTCTCCCCCCTTGCAAGGAAAGGGGTGAGGACGTTTCCCTGCCTGCCTCCCAGGATGGATGATGGGCAAAATAGTTAACCAAACCTGACCTGAGTCTCTGGAAACACCATTGTACAGGACATAAACATCCTTTAGTGGCTGCTGACAGTGGTACACAGCAGTCCTTACTTGCTCCGCAGTTGCCTAGTGCATGCATGGGCTGTGCTTTCTGCGTTCCTCTTCGTGTTTACCTGTGCCTCTGAAGAAGGAGACGTAGCAAAGGTCGGCCGTCTCCATGCATTTCTATACAGACCAGTATAAACCCCAGTCTTCTGGTGTCTTTGTGCTCTGGCGTACACTTTGGTTGTTCAACTTGGTCAAAATGTGCGCGTCCACTGACTGCTGGAAAGTCTCATAGGGGAAACGTGGCTCTTGTTTTTTGCTTCTCTGTTGCAGTTTTTACTTTCTGAGCACCTTTTCTCCAGTTAGGGGGAAGGCTGGCAAACAAGCACCCTCACACCTGCCAGCACTGACCACACCTTGGGCTTCCTCAGAGTCATAGCAGTCAATAATTTATAGCAGGGAGTACTAATCTGTTTTCCAACTCTGCTCAGGCAGCAATCAAAGAACTCAACCCAACTGGTGATAATGCCTATTAGAATAATCCCTAACCTGACAGTGGCCGTTCTTAATATAAGCCAAATAGTCACTTTTTTCCTCCCTTAACTAGCACCAAAAGCCTGTTAATCCTTTGCAGTTTTGCCGTCGGAAGAAGTGATTATTTTTCCCATCCCTCAGATCAGAACCCAGGCTCACGCGGTGTTGCTGTGCTGTTGTTCCAGCAGCCGCGTTGCTGGCATCAGGGAGAAGACAGAACCCTCATCCCTTTGCTACTTGCTCTCATATCCTTGCTACCGCAGGCTGTGCACTGCCTGTTCTTCTGCTGGAGTTACGTGTGACCAGGCTGTGCTTCAAAAACTGGGAGAAAACTTGGAGCTACGAAAAGCCAGAGTTTGAAAACCAAAACTCTGTGTTTTCTGGGAGAGGATTTTTCATTTCTAATTTTTGTGTTGCAGATCTGGATTAGAACATAGCGGTACAGGTCTCTTCAGCACTAACTAGCTTTTATAAACATTACTTAAAAATATTTTTTAAATTCAAGAAAATAGTGTTTTTTTCTCTATTATTCTTAAAAAAAAGAAGTCCTAGAAAATATCTAAGCACAGCTAAATTCTCTATCTGTTTTTTTAAAACCATTTTCTGCCTGTCTTTTCTGGGTTTTTTTTGTTTTGTTTTGGGTTGGTGTGTGTTTTTCCCTCTGAGCAAACCTGTAGGGTTTCTTTTCTGCTTCAGTTTATAGGTCTCTTCCAGAAGATTGCTTCTTTCAGAGGAGGGTGGGGAGCAGTGTGAGTCAGCTGGCAGGACTTCTGCCCTAGCAATACTTGTGGAGTTAGGAGAAACTTCTATTAATCTGCTCTTTTCCAACAGTGCCTTCTCAGACCTGCTCATAACCTGGGATTAAACCTGGCCACATGCAGTGTCCTGGCTGGAAGCTTGATGGGAAGGAAGACACTGAGATAGATAGCCAAGTGCAGTCACATGTCCCAGTATTTTTGGGGTGGATCACAGCATGCCTATAATGAGTTAATTACATTGGTCACACGACTAGAGTTCAGGACTATCCTCAGAAGAGCTGTGTATGTAATGTGTTCGTCGTTTACAAGAGAGTGAAACAACTTGATAGAAAAGTTTGAACTACGTGCCTCTGGTGCCTGCGGAGAAAGAGGGTCAGTGGTTTAGGGGAAGATAATAGCCAACAAGCTGTGGCTTCTGTGCAGGCGGTGATAGGAGAAGCTCTGTGGGGAGAGAGGTCAGGCTAGATCGTGAAAACCTCTTCTGATGTTTGTGTCCGAATCCTACGTGACGCTGAACCCTTCAAACCATCCTACCCCCTTCGTTATTGGCAGTTTTCCTTTCACTGTTTCACAGTAATGGTAGGTTCTGTCTCACCATGTGATGCTTTGCGTGGATGCTTGTAAACTCATTGCAAAGTTGTATTATGTGAAGCTTTCGTAGGTGAGTGTCTTTCTCCATATCTTTCCACTCCTGCTGTTCCTCTGTAGTTGTTTCTCCTATGGGAATAGGGGCAAGAAAAGGGTCTGGAAAGAACGGGTGCTAATAAAGCACAATAGTACATCTTGGGCATTATTAAAACCAACATCATTGGGAGGACTTTGTATGTGTAAGACAAGTGCACATTTTTTCCCTCTTCCCAGTTAGAGTTTATATTTATTTTTCCAAGAATGAATAAAGTAATGAAGTGCAATTCTTTTCTGGCTTAAATTAATCTGTGATCCAGAAAAGGGAATTTGGTATAAGAAATTCCATTAACACAAAACTTAGTCAAATCAAGACAGGGCTTATAATATTGTAAGAACTTGACTTCAAGATGTGGAAAATGTGGAAATGAAGGCATGGGTAAGCCATGGGCAAGCCATGTCCTTTTAGGATTTTTGAAAGGAGAAAACGGGCAAGAAAGTAGAATGGAGTGGTGGTAGACAGTCTCACCATAGCCCCCAGAAGTTGAGAAGGCACAGCGATATGGTCCAGCTCTATCTAGTGAGGATGACTTGCTCAGAAGATGGTTTAGGACTATTGTCTTAGTAATAAATGGAAAACCTTTTACCAGCCATTTCAACTGAAACCACCTTCTGTGGAAGTTCTGCACTGAATATTCTTGTCTACATGGAGTTCATTTCAAGGAACTTCAGCCATACAGAAGCTAGGTATCTAGTCCAAACTAGTCATTTCACCCTGTTCTGTAGGCTCCTCCAGAAATCATCATCTCACAGAACAGGTGGGATGAAATTATTTGCCCTCTGGAGATGCTTATTTATTTGGATTGACTTCACAGGGAACCTAGACAGTGCTAGCTGGGACTTGGCTAACTGGCTGTTAGATGTGTAAAACTAGGTGGCATGAATTTGCCCTCACAGCAGTAAATGGTGAGGTGATAGTTAAACTCACCACGGGGAAGGACAAAGACAGATGGGAATGCGTGCACAAAATCATTGTGGAATTTGAGTATGGCGAGGCCATCTCTCATGTTGGTTACTTTAAATACAGTGGTTGTTTTGATATACTATATGCTCATAACAGCAGTGATCTTTTGTAGCAGCGTCATCCCGGGTGCTGTCGGCTAGTGGAAATCATATGCGCTGTAATGGGGAGTTTGGTTCAATACGTGCACCACCAGATGATTACATCTGAGATTAAACTGGGGATAGAAATGACAGACTTTTCCATTTGCACAAATAACGGTCACAGCAAATGATGTACCAGCCTGATGGTACTTTTTATTCCCTCTGGTATTACTGTGGAACCTGGAGTCCATGCCTAGGAATAAAGTCCTTAGAAGTATTTATTTAACTTTATAAATAAGAAACACTTGCACTTTTCTCTGCTTACTTTGCTGATATGACAAACTAACCAACCCCACTAAAACACTAATGCTCCTTATGCAACACTTCACTTGGGCTTATTCCTCCACCGTCTGCCATTGCAGATGGTTTCTCTATTCTGGTTAATTAATCTGTGGACTTGATGGAGTTTACTGTGAATTTTAAGAAGAAATGGGGAAAGGGTCCCAGTCTGGAAAGGGCTTGCGCTCATAATCATGGTTAGAAATATGTCAGTGGTCTTCCTTGTTCCTATATGGTCCCCAAGTAGGAGGTGTGACAGCTCTGGTCTTGTTGAGGAAGTGACTGGACCAGCATCACACCCAGCTGCTTTGGTTCCCTGTCTCCATTTAAAGCAGATAGCCATTCACAGCTGAACTGACTCAGGATGGCTTTAGGCTTCATCTGGAGCAAGGCTTTGGTGTCTGCCTCTGGAGCTGTAGCTACACAGCACAGCCCCTTTGAGAAGGACTCGTTTCACTGAAGGAGCCTTTGTGGATTAAGATCCAATATAGCATTTGTAAGGTTGTCACAAGTAATAGTACAGCCTGACAAACAGCATAGTCAATAAAATAATGCAGTCCCTCTGTGCTGTAGTTCTGTACTCTAGATGAGGTACAGAGTCCAATTTTGGAGTTATTAGGTCTGAAGCTTCTCTTGTTCACTAACCTGTAAATTCAGAAAAATAGCTTTATTGGAGGCAGCAGGATGTAGGCAGCATATAAGACCTGCTGCTGCCGAGTCTGGGCTCAGGAGTGTTGGTCCTGAGTGTGAATGGTATGGAGAGAGATATTTTATTTTATTTTTTTTTAGCTTGTCGTAGTGTCCTGCTTTCTGCTGCCCATAGCTACTGGACTTTGTTTTGGTGGTATTTCTGCTGAAAACATGAAGGGCTTAAATAAATAATGAAATACGGTGCCAGTCAGTTATTTTCAGTGCATTCCTGGTTATTTGTTGCATCTCCAGATACGTAGTTTTTTTTCCCTACCCCATGCCCCCTAATCCATCAAACTGTGTCCAGATTGCTACAATTCTGAGGTTTTCTGTTATTGCTTGGTTTGGAGTTTTTTTTAAGTTGAGACAAGTCCATATTCTCAGTAACAAACACCCTAACACCCAGCCAACACAAGTACAGGGCTGGCTACTAGCTATTTATCATTTGCTATCTACTATTTTTCATGAAGCTCCCACTCTAGATCCCCAGCTCCTTAAGAGCGCAACCGGGTGTTAATCGAGCGAGCAGGAAGGGTGCAGAGAAGCTGCTGCAGCCTTTGACCAGCAACAAGCAGTCTTGATAGCATCTGCTGTGCGAGGGTAAGGATTGGAAATGGCAAGGCCAGTTTTGGAACAACTGTATCCTTGTTTCTCAACCCTTGAGGACGAGGGGGACAAGTGCCTACATGTGTTGGATTTTGTTAGCTGGATCCAGTTGCTGTGCTGAGTTAATGAAGGTCACGTTAGTCTGTGGAATGCTGGGAAAACAGGAGAAGCCGAAACTGAGCTGGCCCATCCCCAGGCAAACTGGTTTTAACCAGGAAAAAGTCAGAGAATGCGAAGAAACTTCTTGTACATCACCTCAGGCGGTTATGTATTCTGTTTCCTAGTTACATATTTTTTTTTCCTGGTATCAATTCCAAAACAAACAAATGGAGAGAGAAGGGGGGGAGGGGGGAAGCATTCCTTAAAATAACCCTTTAACATCTTGGGCCAAATTCTCTTCTCCTCAGGCCTGAAGATACAGTCTGCCTGTGCGGATATTGCTAGAGAGCACCCCAGATACATGCTGCAATGATTGCAAAATGAAACTCTGATCCCTTTCTTTTCATTCACAAGTAGGATTGTAGGACTGCAGCATGTATGAGGCACTACACCAACTAACAGGATAGGTGAGCGAGTGCTGCCGGTGCAGACCTCCTGACTCTCTGCTGTTGCACCTTCTTCTTACTCTGTGAGAAATGGAGCGCTGGGCAGGAAGGGACCCTGGCATCATTTAGGATTTGTAGGCAGAGATTGGATGGAATGGGTATTTCAAACAGTACCTTGGGTATCCAGAAGCTGTAGTTCAGCACAAGTGTTTCCTGTTGGGCTTACATGGGAGAAATGACACAGCCGAATGCAGCTCTCAGAGTGCTTCAGCTAGCTGCCCTGCCTTGTGAACGCTGAAACCTCAGGCCCCCGGTACCGACTGCAGCTTTTCACTTCCCTGGGGCATTTGCAGTGCTGGTTGTCCTACTGCTATACTTTAATAAACTCTTTTTTTGTCTGTGGGTGATCACATCCATTTTCCACTCCTACGCTGTTGTTTTAATTTTTCAACTAACTTTTGACTCCAAAACATTTAGGGAGTTTATCGTGCCCCACTTTGGAACTGACCATTTGATCTGCTTGAGAGCAAAAGTAGAAGACATTTCTCAACTTCCCTGCCCCGCTGCCCTCTATGTCATCCTGTTCCGAGCTCCTCTATACAGCTCGGGAAGTGCTATATAAGGTTCTGAAAAGTATCGCATTGCTTGGCTCGGTGCTCAAGGCAGTAGGGCACACAGTCTCTTTTGGCGTGCTCCGGCAGCCAGTGGAAACAAGGGTAAGCCAGCTCGTGTACATCTTAGCTTTGGCAAGGATGATCAGAGCCATAGCTCAGCAAGAAATCAGCATTCCCTCTGCAAGTGAAAGGTCAGGAATGCAGAAAGCTCACTGCCTTTTTAAGAAAGCTGAAAATTTGCCTTTTTTTTCCTCCCCAAAAAGAGGGCAAATAGGAGGATAACCATCCCATTTTCTGGTTTGTGTTTGGCTGAGAATGTGTTGTCTAATGTATTTAAGGAATGGTCAAGTGTAATATTTTGAAAGGTTGTTAACTTCTGGGTCAAATCCATTCCATTCAGTCCTACCATTTCCTTGACTCATCAGGGGCCGATGATGGCTGGTATCCAGCTGTCATCCAAGTTCTTTCCTGCACCTAAATTCTCCAGCCAGCAGATAAAGATAAGGTAGAAGCAAAACCTATCAGCATTTCCTCATTAAAACCTGCAGTGCTGGGCTCTAGCGTGGAGAGTGTTCTGAGAAATTCAGGATGCTGTGATCCTTCTCAAACAAGGACATCCAAACCCAAGCGAAGAAGAGAGCATAGCTTGTGCTTGAGCACATGTGTGCACATATCTGTACGTGTGTCTTTTTTTTTTCTATCCAAAAGGTAGAAGAATACGCTGTTATCAGTCTTGCAGCGAGAGTGGGTGGAAAACTATTCAGAGAAGCTTTTTTCCCGCTGAAAGCCTTTGGTGTCTAGAAATCAAAGGTTCCTGCAGATGTGTGCAAGTCTTGATGAGATCTTAATAGAGAAGATTTCCAAAATCTAGATGGAATTTCTGATGAAACTTCTGATTTTAAACCTGATTGCCCTTGCCAGCTTAGAAGGTGGAGGCTGTAGCAGTGAAACGGAGAGCCTGGGCTCAGTCAACCTGAGTAACCGCATGAAGCGTCACTGTAGACCCCAAAGGGGGTAGAGGTTGGGTTCTTCCCTCTGCCTCATCTTCATGATTTCCTCGGTGACAGCCTGCACATTTTCTGGGTAATGAAACCTCTCTTTAAAGCCAGTGGTAGTCATGCACTGTGTTTATAGAAGGAGAGAATAAAATATTAGGATTTTGTTCCATGTCTCTTGAAATAGATACTATTTTAGCATTTGTAGTTTCTTTTTCTTCCCAAATTACTGTTAATGGTCTATTTTGTGTTCAATTAACATCCAGTTTCTGGTTGATGTGTGTTTTCATTTAATTTTTTTTTCAGTCAATGTATTCTGGTTGCAGTAAAAGAAAAGCTTAGTACAGTGACACAAATTTAATTTTCCTTCTTAACATGGTATCCAGCCATACATTAACACTGGAAATAATGAGTCGTGGAATCAAGAGCATGTGATGTGGTCTTTTGTGAAAGACATCTCAACGGGCATGGGGTCACGTTATAAGACATTGGCACTAGAAATTTCTTCCCACTCTCTTGAAACAATTTCTGTTTTGTGCAAACATATGCAAAGTCCCGCCTGCCTCGCTTTTTTTTGCAGCCTGTGTTAAACTTCAGTTGTCGCTTGAATTTACGTTCCAAGTTTTTCTGCATCAATTTCATTGAACCCAACAATAGAGAACTTAAAGGATGTACAGAGCTATTTTTTCAGAAGGGCTCGTAAAAGAGGCAGGCTGCTACTACTAGCTTGAGCCAAAATACATGGAGTGAAAATTGTGCAAGTTTCTTTGCAAGCAGATATATCTTGTCTCTGATAGAGGAGGCAATGGCTTTACAAATGCTGGGGTTCCTGTAAGCAGTGTATGTCACTTACGGTGAATTAGAATTTGTTTCTGCTTCCATTGACTTCAGCACATGAACATTAATCTCCAACATTAATCAATTTACTGTCACTGAAACCCCATAAGATAAAGAATTACAACTTCTATTTTGTAGATGAACTTGAGTTGCGAAGAGATTTAGATTGCTGTTTAAACATGTGTTTAGGCACCTAAGGATGCAACTAGATGCCAAGCAAGATTTATGAAAGTGCCTTAACTGATTTTGAGTGGAAGTTTAGGGCCCAGAGAAGCGAGGGGCTCTGACAAATTCAGCTAGGCACTGGAGTATCTATAGCAACCTCGTGCTGAGTTCTGGTCTCACTTGTGTTTGGGAGCAGAACTAGAGCTGAACCCAGACTTGCACCTCGTGGTAGACAGAAAGTGCATGCAGGAGATGAAAGGCAAGTCCTTGATGAGCCTGCCATTTGCGTCTGGGAACAGCACTATTCGTACAGGTGTACGCAGCCGCTACTCCCCCTTTCCATTTGTTCCCAGCTTCGTACTTCTATCAGCAACTCCCCACCTCAAGTTATTTTTCAGCTGGATGAGTTCCAGGCGCAGCAGAGAGTATGGAGCCAGGGCCACAGCCTGGAGCTGTGAGGATGACAGAGTTCCTACATCCTGGCTGTGGCTGGGCAGCCAGGCTCCCAGTAAGAGCTTCTGAATTCAGCATCTGTGCTGAAAAAAGGGATAGGTGACACAGCTGTTTCCCAGCTGTTTCGCTCTCCAAAAATTATATAACTATTCTATCACACAGTTAAGGACACTTAGAGGTTTCAAATACTTCCTTTTTTAATTGTTAATGCTTTTAAAATTTTATTTATTTAATTTCAAACAACACCTGTTTCAAATTCCTTGATTTAAATGAGTTCAATGCTTCCTGAGTTCCTGAGGCAGAAGAGTCTTGAAAGGGGGTTGCATCCCTACAGCCTGCTAGGATGGAGCCTGCTGTGGAAACTGCTAGGTGGAAATGACAAGTAATAAATTTGTTGAAAAAAGGCAGCTTATGAGCAGGACCAGAATGAAATCTGAGTCAAGTTAGATGAAAATGCTGGGGGAGAGAACACTTCAGCAACATTGAAATGGCTTTTGATGTTTGAAAGTAGAAAACATTTCCATGTTTGTTTCAAAATGATGTATTTCAGCTCAAAAGGACCAACACTTGAAAGGGGAAGGCTATATGCAACTTCAGAAACATTTTATTTTCCTTTTGCCCAGATAAATGTCGTGAGTCAACTCAAATTATTTTCATAGCAAATGAGATGTTTTAGTTTGCTTGACCCATATTTTCTTTTTGTCTTCTTTAGTCACTGCAAAAACTCCTTTTTTCCTTATGTCTCCCACCAGAACTGAAGGTTGGAGACTGGAATATTCCACCTCCGTGTGTGCGGGGTGAAGCTGCCTAAAATAAATCTCCAAGCATCTCAGGCTCTGCCTCTATGCTAGAGGATTTATTCTTACCCTAGAGTGAGAATCCCATGTTGATGATATCTTTAAGGAAGCCAATGATCCCAAAGCCCCAGGCCAGAAACTTGACAACGTAGTAGTAGTAACGAGGCACTGCTGACATGAACAGGTCACTTTCTGCAGAGATTGAGCGTGTATGCATGAATAACGATGGTTATCAATGTTCAGGAGCATTACAGGAAATCAATGGGATCCACTGTGCACACGAAAGCAGGTGATACATAAAACTGTTCCCTACCTGGGAACATGCATGCTGCCTTCCTGAACCTCTCAGATCAAATTTGGCACCAGGGTAGCTGAATCTGACACGGTTCTGATCGTAACCTTCGCAACTAGAATTGTGCGGGTACATACGCCTGATGAGAATGTGACAAGAGAAAATTGAATGTAAAGTCCGCTAGACAGCCAATAAATTTGTTTTATATCTTTATCTCTTCCTCGCTTGGCAATTATTTCAGCAGGTGCTGAACTGCTTTCTGCTTGCTGTGAGCAAGGGTACTCAAATGACCTGCTGTAAATTCTTGATATTTCCTGTACTTAAGAGAAGACATAATCATCTGTGGAACTTGTATATTTAGTGTGGATTAAGAGGTGTTTTTTTTAAATAATGCTTTTATTTAATTTTTTTAACAGACCAAGATTGGTCATAACTAGCAGTATCTTACTTAGTACTACATAACTGAAAGGTGTTCATATAATCACCAAACCCCTGTTTTACCTATTCTTAAAATAGAGGGGAGGAGTTGTCGCTCAGGTCCTTCCACATTATTTGTTGTAATTCAGTAGACTCATAATGACAGCGTAACGCTATTAGGCTATAGCCCTCCTAGGTTATGATTTTTAGAACCATAAAGCAAGAGTTGTAGGGTTTTGGAGGTTGATTACAGGGAGAAGTTTATTGTTATTTCTTACAGTTAAATCTGCTAGGTAAGTTAAAACAGCCGAGTAGATCTGGAGCAGAAATGATGTGCAGTTAAACACTGAAAACCCTCTACCTCTCCCATACAGGAGAGCTATTAAAGCTAAGGCTTATTGTACATTAGTATTCTGCATTTGTTATCTGTAATGCTACTACAGGCAGTAGTTTGAGCAGGCTGCTGCCATTTCTAACTTCATGCTACAGCGTTCTCGCTTGTCTGCACAGTTGACCCGATCCTGTATGTCATCAGGGAGGAGATGTTTAACTTGTGACACTACTAATCCTTTCCTGAAGGCTTTTCGTTCTTCCTGCACGTTGTCCTTTCATTGCTTTTGTGAGCTGGAACACGCTTGCTCAGCCCAGTGATGAATTCATGTAATTACCTATGTATGTACCAAAGTCCTGTTGACTTTAACGTTAAAGATCAGCGATTGCTTAAGTATTGCACTGAATCAGGACCCCCGGGCGTTTTCACATGCACAAGCTAACTTGGGAATCGGTGCGCCTTACTGCAGTTCTCCACGGGTGGGAATGAGCAGCAGGCTCGGAACGCTCCCACAGCCTGGCCGTCACCGCACGTGCTGGGCTGCGCGTGGGGACAGCACCCACTGGGTGCTCATCTACCCCCAGGTAAATCTGCAGGGCACAGTTGGCCTGGATGCCTTTGCAGGTGGGATACGTGGAAACAAATCATGATGTTAGACAAAGTCTTCTAGAAAGCCTCATTAATCTGTGTGCAGGTATAAGTTGTCCAAAAGCACATGAACGTGACAGGAATCTGCGTCCTGGTGTAGGTCTGTGTGGGTACCTCTGCAGAAACCCTGTCTCCAGGAACTCATGGTGCAGAGTCCTTTCTCAGCCAAGTTTTCACACGGGGATGTGGATGATTTTCTGTGTGCTTCTTGAAAAATGTGCTTGCCTCCACACTGTTGTTTAGCTGCTCTAAATACCCCTAATGCACTGTGATAATGCTGTGTTTTACGGAGGGGGCTGCACTGCTGTCAAGCCCAAAGAGTCTAGGTTGGTCTTGGGGTAGGTGGGCATCAAGCCTTCAGAGAATGATTGTCCTCAGCTGGAGTGACTGACAGTCCCAGGAAGGCCATCTGAATTACAGAAAACCTTGGATGTCCAGTTTGGATGTTGTCATAACCCAGTAGACACAGTATATACTCCCCGTAGGGGCTCATTTGTGATCCTTCCTAACACAGTTTGCACTCAGAATTGAGTTAGCCCTTTGAGAGGGGAGGTGTTGCTGTTGGAGCAGTTGCAGTCTGGGCTTCTGCCAGAGCTCTGTGGCATTGCTTTCCCAGGTAGATGATGGAGTGGACTTCTGCTTTCTCCATCCCTTCAGATGCCATCCGTGCTGCTTCCTCAGTGTTTTGATATTCTGCCAGCTGAGGGAGGGAAGAGCCATTTATAAATATTTCTGGTAATACAGTAAGTACTCTCACATGTTTTGCTCACTCATTTTCCGTATCCAGAAATCTATCCGACCAGAATCAGTTCACTCTTTTATTAGCAGAAATAGATCCACAACAATTAAAATTGATTAAAAAAAAAAGGAAAGAAAAAGAGAAGCAGCAGCAAGTACAACATCATATTGACTGACTGTGTGTATATTCACACTGGCTTCCAATCCATGGATAATTACCCCTCAGAGATGGTGTGCTATGTACAGTACGGTGATGGAATTATGCACTTTAAAGAGCTTTAGTGAGGCTCTTAGGATGCCAAATTCTTTCCTTTTTTTCTTTTCCCTCTTCTCCTCTTTTCATTGCAGTGAGTAATGATTTTTAAATGCACATGACCCATCCTCAAAACAAAAATAAGGCAAGTCACTGATGTTTCCTTTCTCTGGGTCTCAATTTTTTTGAACTGACACGATAGAAGTGTACTCATAAGATGAAATTTGGGGCATGGTCAGAGGGTCTCTTGGGACTGATGGGCTTTGTTAGTGAGGAGGAAAGCGAGTGGAACTCAGTTGTTATTCGTTCTCTCTAGCAGCAGGCACCCCAATTGGGATTACTGCAAGGAAAGAGGGCTTGGAAGAGACCATGGACATAAATTCGTAGTAAAGCGGGCTTCTTTCGTTAGGTTGGTCATAATCACTTTACTTGCATGCTAAGAACCAGTTGTGGTGTTCCTCTGACCTCTTTGTCAGAGCCAGTTGAGCTGTTTTGATTTGCAGTTTCACACACATGAAGTATTGCCTATGAATTTCAGACTAAATTGTTTCTGGCAAAGTAATAAGCAAGTAAAAAACAGGGCCTTGTTGTAGGAAGTGTCAAGCAATCTTAATTTTAGGCAGAGATACCAGCTCCTCCTAGAGGAAAAGAGCCAGTACGTAAATAGCTCCCAACAGATCCTTCACCCAAGGAGACAAAAGGTTGACGTGCAGAAGTTGCTGCTAATGCCAAATTTAACCTTTCCAATGGGAATGTGTCTCGTACGTGAGGTTTGAGTTTTTGTAAGATGCAACTTGATGTTCGGGAGGGAGTGTTTCTTGCTACTCTGTGTTATTTGGGAGGTACTAACTCTCCAGATCCATTTGGAGATCTTTAGAGAACATCTCCAAAGGTACTATCCCAGGAGTTTAAAAAAGGAGGTGCTTTTTTTAAACCACAGCATTAGGAAATTAAGCTGCAGGGCTGCTGTACTTCTCCGTGGCAGGTGTAAGTTCTCTTACTGTCCCTTTGGCTATGTTTATGGATTTTTGTCTTTTTTTTTTGTCTTTTAATGAATGCTTAGTACCAGTGAGGGTTGCTGTATCCTGTTCCAGCAGCCTGGACCATCAGTTGTGTTAAAAGGAGGGCTCCCAAAGAAAGAGACTCTAACTGGGACAGGCTGTAGCAGCTATGAGGTCCCCCCAGCTGCCCTGCTCCTGCTCAAGGATGAATGAAGGTGGGTCTGGGAGTGTTCCTGGGGTGGGTTTGTATATAGAAGGCATACCAAGCCAGCCCTTTTCCCCTCCTATCCCAGTTTCCTTGGAGTCCTGTGCCCTAGCAGGAGCACTCTCCCTGCTCTCCACATGTAACCTGGGCTGCAGAAGCTGGAACAAGACAGACAAGGACCTTCCTTGAAGCTGCCCAGCCTCAGCCCCTGAATAAAACAAAGGACACGCACTGCTTTACAGCTAACCAAAGACAAACAAGTGAAATAGTTCTGCTGTCCGTCAGAGAGGCTTTGTGCATGGCTGTACGTGGTGGTTGAACATGTGGTTTCCACAGAGTAGCTGAATTTGGGGGATGTGCTGGGGAGAGGGCTGCCCAGCATATGGATGCCCTATCCCTGGATGCTATCAAGGCCAGGCTGGGGGAGGGCAACCTGGTCTGGTGGAGGGTGTCCCTGGCCATGGCAGGGGGGTTGGAACTGGATGGTCTTTAAAGTACAACCTAAAGCATTCTGTGATTCTGTGTGCCTCCTGAGGAAGTATCAGATGCTTCAATCTATGAATCTGTTATGTCTCCATCTTCTTGACTCTTCCGGAATAGTACCAAGTGATGCTTCAAGCCACTTGCAGCATCTTTCAGCTTGTTTGGTGATGGTGCATCATGTGTCCTCCTCAGCAGTCTAAAATGTTTCAGGTTGGGGTTCAGTCCCACAATCCCTAGTCCTTTATTGTTCTAGTAGTTTGGGGAGTATCTGCCTAGCGTTCTTGGGTACCGTGGTGAAAATGCGGTGGGTGCTTTTGGTTTTTAAGTGGTTGATATGAGAAAGTGTGTGTGTGTCCCCCCATTCTTATTGTTTTAATCTAAATTGAGGAACCGTTCCTTACTTGTTAGATATGTAAATTTTTAGGCAACAAATTATCGATTTTACTTGCCAACCCTCTCCAGCCCCTTTCTTCCATGATCCCCCCACCCTACTTCCTTCTCATTCCCCTCAATATGTGTAGATGATGAATAGCAAATATTCTCAGAGAATTTTTCAGGAGTATTTACTGTAGGGTTTTGCTTTTGTTTGCTTTTCTGGTGACTTGGAGATGGCATGGTGAGAAAAGAAACATGTGAGCTAAACCTGTTGGTTTGAACATTGTGTCAGAAAATATCCATAAATTGCAAGTTACTACACAGATGTATAGATTTAATGAGACTGTGTAATGCCATTTATTTATGCTAAAGAATCTGACACATACGGTACTGAAAAAAAGTTAATACTCTAAGAGTTATTTTATATTTTTCCATTGCCATCTGTCACTGCCTACATAATAATGATACAGGTGAAAGCCTAGCATTGCTTTAAAAAAAATCAGAATGAATAGTCTTTTAAATATCTTGCTGCTTTAATAGCTGGTGTGTTTTAAGTTGTAGGAAGGAGGCAACAGAGATACCCTCCCCCCATTTTTAGTATATTAAATTTTGGGTTTAAACACATTTAGATTCTTGAAGTGACTTTCTGAAAGTGGAAAACAGTTCTAAACTGTTTTGTCCTTTTAAATTTGGAAAAGCTAAGGGACAAAACCAGGTTCTGCCATCCTTCTACTGTCAGTGTCTGGTTGTCAGACTAGCCCTTTCGTGTGCATCTTTAGAGGTAGGTGAAGTTTTCTGCTCAAAGTCCTGCCTTCATGTGTGGAATTCAATACTGTTGTAGTCTGAACTGTGAGCGTGTCTCTCTAGACCCCAGATCCTGGTCCCCATTGGCCATTTGAAATCAGTAAAGGAAATAAAACGTAAGGGAAATACACTTGTTCAGCTGTCTCAGGTAAAAATACATGTGTCAAAGCAGCACTAACTGAATTCAGCATTTACAAAGACGCTGGCTTTTAAGAATTTTCCTTAAACTTTATGCAGTTATACCGTGGTTAGGCAAAACTGCTTTCCCTTTTTACATTTAATCACAGAGGAGTCCAGCACAGCAATGTCTGCGAAGTGGATGGTGAGAAGTCTCTACGCTCAGATGTTTGGAGTGATCCTGGGCTGCAAATGGTCCTGTACCCAGGGATCTGCCCATTGCTTTGCATCGGCCACCTGCCTCCAAGGGCGCAGGCAAGGCTTTGACTCAAATCAAATAAACAAAGCAGGGCCTGTTGTTAATCTCCTTTTTACAATGTAGTGACAAAGACAGAAAATATTTTTGTGGCGGGTGCTTATCCTATAATTTTCCATGGGTTGATGAGTCAGGGGAGGTGCCTCCTTTAGAGGAGGACGACGACATGGCTAGGTCAGGTTGCATTAAGATGATTTAGAGTTTATATAATTAAAAATAAATACCTCTTTTTCCTAAAAGCTGTGAAAGATCCAAAGGTAGAACTTTGTGACACTTTTCACTTATTTAAAATAATGTCTCTAGTGGTAAAAATGCCAGAAAATGAAGCAAAGTAACCGCTCCAGACCCAGGGAAGTCATTCCATTGACTTCAAACAACTTTGTCGTGTGCATTTTCTACTGTAGTGCAGGTCCCTAGTGGAAAGTTCCTTAGAAATGAAATAATCATTACTGTTATAATTGCTACTCTTTGCGTATGTTGGAAAGCATTTTAGGAAGTCATGCGCTTTTTAAGAAGCAGAGATGACAATGAGGGAGCGATGAGGTTTTGGTCACTTTAAATGGATGTTATAAATCAGTTTATTTTTGTTTATAAGAGATGATCCATATATAGCTGTAGTTTTGTCAGCATTTTCCATTGCAAACTTCTGAGTTTGGGAACCATACAGAGCTCTCAGCAGTCTCTTAGAAAATCCACTTAGAGGTGAATGTTGTGTCATTGCTTAATGAGTATGTGTTTCTTCTGCTCCCTTATTAGAATTTGAACTGGTCTTAAAAATAAAAAGGTGTTCATGGTTTAATGCTTTGAGAGACAGAGCATTTCACTACAGGACTGAGCCTGATTTTACTATTCCTTCTCTCTCTGCTTTCCAGTGTGCATCAGAAATAACTCCACTGAAGTAAAAAAGAGCTGTGGTAGGAGAGGAGACTGAGGGTGTTTAATGTACATGTTGCAGACAGTAAGACTTGCTTTAGATCAGCAAGAGAAGGGGCTGTGGAAGACCACCCACATCACCGAACCCTGCCCCCTGCAGTTCACAGTAACTGTGGAATCAAGGTTTACAATGAAAAGGGGCCCTGGAGAACACCTGCCATGCACCACAGCCCCCCCAGTATCATCTGCCTGTCTGTAGCAAGTGTAAAGTCACTAAGACGCAGGCAGAAAGACTTGGTGATTACGGTATGTAGGAGCAGGGGAGCACAAAGGCTGACCAGGTGCTGCATAAAGGCAGAAAGTTTGCTAGATGACATTTTCCCAGAAAAGCATGTTTCATGCAACAGGAAAAAAGAAAAAACCCTACTCCCTCTCACCCTGTCAAAACAGAACCAAAAGTAGCAGAAGTATCCAACAACTGCTCTGAATTTGACCTTAGGGAAAAATCCAGAGTCCAAGTCGAATAATTTAGGCTTAGCTGAAGCATCAGTAGAGGGGACAGCAGCAAGGAGCCGAGTCCTGCTGCGTTCCACTCGTCCTTCACAGGGGCCAGGTTCTGACCCTGCAAATGGGTAGGGGGGCATGGGGGTGAGGAAAGCTCTACCTTGTACCTATAGGGAGTCGGCAGAACCCTTGTATTACATTAAGCATGCCACTTGTTGCACCATAATTACTTTCTAAGTATAGGCAAAAAAGGAGGGGGAAGGTGGGTCATCAGCAGTACTTTTCCTACCCTGGGATATGAATACATGACTGCATTGTGTAAGTACAAGTTTCATAGGTGCATCTGTGGGTGAAATTTGGCCTGAGGTCCTTCTGGAGCGGTATCTTGCGACACTGAGCAATCTTATATATTCAATTAGGAGTTCTTACTCTTGCCAGATGGAGGTATGCAGCATGGGTGACTTGTGGTGAGCAAACAGTCATGCCTAAAGGCTGGGCATCTAGGGCAAATTCTGGTCTAGATACTGCCAACCTTGCTTATACCAAGGTACTCCTTACTCAGTGTCTTAGCCTTTCAGCAGGGTTCTTACTGAATGTGATTCAAAATCATTGAAACCATCAGAATTTGGTTGTGTGATAGAAAAGACATTCCTGGTCTTAACGCTGCACTGGCTGGGATGCTGTGTGCTTAAATCGGAGCCTTTCCAACTGCAACTGTGATCTTTTCAGCTTAATATTTGTATAAGCTTAGATAGCTGTTTGAGCACAAAAGTTGTTCCGCAGGTTTCACTGCTGCAGTCATCTTTTGCTTGTGTCTGGCCGTGGACAGCTGGGTTGGGAGAAGCTGACGGGTGTTTTATAGCATACTGCAAACTTGCAGTGACATCCAGGGTGCTGCTCCACGTGAGCCCAAGCTGGTTCTTGTGATGGCACAGCACGCCTGCTCAGGGGCCGGATCCAGCTTAAAAGGGTTGATTTTTCTCAGGAAGGTTAGTTTTCAACCAGATTGGTTTTCCACCCAGTTCCATGACCACTGGTGCCCATGGAGATGGAAGGGGTAGGGAATGAGAGGATGGCAACCGTGGTTTGTGTCAGCTAAAACCTGACTGAAGCTTGGCTTAGCTATGCAACCACATCCTAATTTAAACTAAACTTGGGTGTAACAGACCTGTTAGTCTACACTTACTGCACACACCACCTCCAGAAGATATGAAATAAGTCTTCTGTTGCATTTAGTGAGAGTTTAAATTGACTTCAGAGGTAGCAGGCTTAAACTGAGACTCTTCAATGCGAAAACTAAAAATTTCTAAGGGTGCCTAAATAAGCCGATCGTTTCTCACTGAATTTCTGGCATGTTAACCACCTCCATGTGGGCTTGAAGAATCCCGTTTGTAGCATGCAGAAAAGGACTCTGCACTAAGCTTCTAAAATCTTTCCTCACTCCCCTCCTTTATATCAGTTATGAAATATTTGGTTTAACTGTTACAAATGGACATGAGGTCACCATGTTGTCACCATGTAACATTCCCACTTATTCAATGGCCAAAAGCTAAATCTTTGGCGGCTTGTGATAAACAAATTTGACACCCAGCATGGGGGATGTCCGTGTGTAACGTAAAAGGCCTTTGTGCTTTTGTCACTTAACTCGAAAAAGGAGTTGGGTAATTCCCCTTTCTCCGCAGGTGACATTCACCCTCATTTATTCCATCCAGACACAGCTTCGCTTCTCTCAAAGTCTCCGGAAAGCCTCAAGCTACTGTGAAAGCAGAGCTGGCCCCCCTGACATACACCTTTCTAACCCCCAACCGAAGCATTTTCCATGACAGTGTTGTCAGGGCAGTGTTGCCCACATGTGCCATTTGAGAGAGACACCTTCCTTTCTCCTGAAAATCACGGTTTTCTACTCCAAAGCCACAGTTGAGTGAACTGTGCCTTCAGCACTAGCTCTCCTCCTTCCTCATCCTCACACCTGCGTGGCCTTGGAGTGATACCCGCTTTGCACCAGCGCAGCACGCGGAGAAGGGGAGGCCTTTGTTTCTCAGGAACTGAATGTAATTTCCAGCTAACTTACCTTTTAATGTCAACCCGTTTGCCGAGTGCTTTGTCCTAGGAGGTGACAACAGACCAGATTCCTCACCTGGTGCTGCTGCTGCTTGGCTGACATTCAGACCCTTTGTATGGGTGCCTTTTTGAAAAAGGTAGATTTGTCAGTGGTCCCTTGTTTACACTTTTAATAGCTCACAATTAAGCTAAAACAGAATTGAAAAGCCTCCTTCATTAAAAGCCAAGTTCTACCAGCAGCAAGAAACTCAAAGATGAAGTTTTCTTTTCACTAAGACCCCTTTATACTATTCCAGGAGGAAAGTATGTTTAAACGTGCATTAAAGTCTCACTACACTTTTGGAGTGGTGTAAACACACTCCTTAAGGACACTTTTTGCTCCCCAAGTGCTCTTAGGCTGAACAAGAGTCAGGGCTCATTATTTCCAGCTTTTGGCATTCCTTACCTTAAACTTTCAAAATCTGTCAAGACAGAAGAGTTCTCCCTCCTGCCTCCCCCTCCTTCATTTTAATTTTACAAAACGCTTGTCCGTGAGCCACCCCGGATCTTAAATGTATTCTGCTCACCATTACCGAGTACTTCTAATATGATAAAACCAGGACATTTAACAGTCTAAAAACACTCCGTGTCTGAGTCTTGTGGTGTGTGAGAACTAAGTACTCAGGTTCAAAACACAAAAGAAGATGGGTCATTTTCTATTTGTCTTTAGCTGCCAATTAGAAGTGTCATTAATCCACTGCCCGGGAGAAGTTAGTGATTAAAACAGACGGTGTCACTGACCGTTGACGAGATGCTACGCAGAAGGTTGTGCTGTAGCTGCCTGTCACTGTGCTCATGGCAGTTGGAGCTCAGTCTCATTTTCCAGAGGGTGTCTTGATTTCTTGGCATTCTGAGGTAAAGAGACACATTATCCAGGATTTGAACATTACATTGTATTGTGTTCTGGATGGAGAATCTGCAGCAGACCCTGGGAGAGCTAACACGCTACCTGGCCCCCTCTGTCAGATGGGTTTGGTTAGAGAACACGTTGTGTTCGCCTTAGCTGCAGAGTCCTTCACTGTGTTCGCCCACGGAGCCACCCCAAGGCTCTTCGGGGCTGGCAGATTTGAATTTTGTCTCTGCAAGGATGAGTGTCTGAAGCTGGGCCAAAGCTTCACTTCCTTCTGGCAAGAGGAGTGGGATGGGGGAAGAGGCACGGGAGGGCTGAGGGGTCAGGCTTGCTTTTTCTGCTGCTCCGGGGGCAGCAGGAAGAGGCTGGCGGTGGAAGGCTGCTGCCAGGAAAGGCTAACCTCTAGCTGGAGACCACAAACCCTTGGTGACAGTGGCCAGCCTGGTTTTCCAAGGCCACAGATAAAATAAGCAATGACCTAGGACAGCAGACAGTGGAGGAGACAGTGGGGCACGGTCCTGCTGCTGGCTCCCTGTTGTGTCGGATGGAAGGATTTTTGTTCTGTAGTGGGAATTGTGCTCTAGCTTGCTTAAAAACAAGATGACCAGTGCTTTACTCCACATCCCACCTGGGGATCAAATCTTTCAGCAAGACAGGAGTTTTTCTTTTTTCCTCCCCGATATCACTTTTGAGGGAAATAAATTTCCATGACAGAGGATGGAATACTAGGAATGTTTTTCTTAGGTGTATCTTCCAAATTCTGGTTTGTAGCCACACTAATTTGTGGGTGAAGGAAATATTTTGGTAGTGAAAACTTGCCAAAATGCTGTTTAACAAGGAACTGCAGTTTAATTAGCACTTATGAGACATTAACAATAATTGTATTCAATTTGGCCACTCGGGATAAAGTATGATTCAGGATCAGCTGGTTGATGGGGAAAAAAAAGAGAAGTAACATTGCTGTGTGGTCTGGTGAACATGTGCCATTAGCTACGTATTCGCAGGTAGAAGCTTTTGTGGCTGTTTCAATATTTTTTTTATTTTTTTTTTGGTTCCCATGGGGTGTTTTGCAGGACTAGAAAAAAGTCGAAGAAACTTGTCTTAACTGGAGGGAAATGGTTTGACTTCAAGTTCATGCTTTTGCAGTGAGCTGGATTACAGTTTATCCCTGCTATCTCTTTCGCTGTGATTTTTAGGAAAAGTGCCAAAAACTTTAAAAATCTTTTCCATTTACTTATTTATGCTTTGCTTTGCCAAGGAATGAGAAAGCCTGCCACTTTTAGCAAGCCTGTGAGCAAGAAAGGCAAGGGAACCCAGGGTGAAATTTGACGTGGAGATGCAGGATAGCCATAAACATCTCTTGAATATTTCTATTCTTCTTTGCAGCAGAGTTCATTAGCCTTCCGAGTTTGTGGCTGTAGGTGAAAACAGACAGTGCCACAAAACGACTGTAGTTTCAAAGGCGGGCTGAGAGCAGAGAAAACAAACTATATGCAATTTAAGTGCCTGTTAATATGCACGCTACCACACAAGCCTAATATATACACCAACACGATGTAAGGCAGTGGAGATGACCTGATTAGTAAAGCCCTCGCAACGCGCTGAGGAGATCCCTGCTGCACCAGTGCTCCCCTCCTTGGAGACCTGCGACTGGTCCCAGCTGAAGGAAACCTTCCCGCAGCAACGAGAGCTGGCAGAGGGTTTCTGCAAAGGCGAGAAGAGTAAACAGCCTGCACGACTCCGCAGGATAGCTGGGATACTGGGAAAGGTGCAACATGAATTCCTTGGGCTTTGTGAGCTACGCTTGCAGGAGTGGTGGAGCGCTGTGTGTTTGGGGCGGTTGCATTTCGGCGAACGGCTCGCTCCGTGTTCTTGTGCTGTTTATCCTGTTGGATGAAAGCCATCATTCAGCAGAAAGAAACGGTAGGGCAAGTTAAAGTAAGTGATCTTCCAGTTTGTAAGCTCTTGCAGCCCTGTTTTCATGTGTTGAGCAAGCAGAGGTCCAGACACTTGAATGGTGCTTAGCACTTAGAGTGGTCAAGTGTTTGTTATTCCACGTCAGAGAAATAGAGACAAATTTATGTACGTAAGAAGGCAACTAAGAGACAAGGCTTATTCTCTCTCTTGTGAGTACATATAAATATGCACAACTGCTATGAGGTTTTTTTTGTTTATTTTGTGCATTACTGTGCATGGAGAGCATGTGAGCTTGTGGCAGAAACCCGGGGTTTTAGGTGAGGAGCGTAGGGCACTATTTCTGGCTCTTCTGTATCTACTTGTGTGGCCAAGTGTATTAAATCCTGCTCCTGAAGACAGCGAGCTGTTTATTCGAGCTTCGTTCTCTGACTTGCTGAATACCCCAGAAGGCTGGTATTATTAGGGAGAACTGTCATTCCTTAGCTCTGAAAGTGGGCTGTCCATAAATCACCAACGTGCTTTCCATGGGGAGGTGGGACTAGCCCGTGGAGCTGGCAGAGCTTCCACTCTTCCTCCCTTCTGCTCAGCCCCTCCACCCGAGGGTACATCCTCCTGGTCACGAGGCTGGCGATGGCTGTGCCACTCAGTGTACCCTGGGCTTGGCACAAGCTTCGGATGGCTTGCCGTTCCTTCTCTTGCTGCTGTGTCACGCATGCAAACAGCCTCCTGTTACCTGTTTCTGCTGTTCTTCCTCCCCTGGTTGAGGTGGAGGTGACCTCGCTGAAGCAGCTAGTGACAAAAACTTATCTTGTCCTTGGGGGGTGATTCCATAAAGTTTAGGGTCTCTCTTGCATGGCCAGGTTTGGGTGCAAGAACTTGCTTTCATCAGTGTGTTTCCCTGTGCGTGCTGTCGCTACTAGGGTTAGCACTGTGGGACTGTGCCGTTCCACCACGCTGGGTCTAGGTGGGGACAGCCAACCAGACCAGCACAGCCACATGCTGTCCCTGGGCACTGGCTGGGGCCAGGTCACAGTCAAGCTCTCAGTCTGTGCTGGGTTTTTGTGTGGTGTGGTTTTTTTTTTTAACAATAAATGCATCTCTGTGGCAACAGAAAATATTAATTCCCTTCTATAAATGAAGTATTAATATTTTGTTGTTACAATCTGTTTCGATGACGGTGCCTGTGCTGGCACTAGTTTGCTGTGATCTGATCCGGCTGTGTCCTTGCGCTGGATGGGCTTTGCTGTAAGAGTGCTTTCATTCCTTACCTCCCATTAGCGCCTTGATGAATAGTGGAAGATGCATTTCAACTATTTTATCATTAAAAAGCAACATCTTCCCGTTGTTTAGTCTCTGGTGCCTTTGTCCTGTTCATTATGCTTTGCCTAGGAGTCACAACAGCAATTTAGAGTTGAAACATCAACGTCAGTCTCTGAACCTTGCGTTTTCTTTAACGGTAAATTCTGGGGAAGGAGCAGAAAGGAGGATGAAGGAGGAAGTCTAAGTAGCAAGGTTTGTTTTCTGATGTTTCCAGGCTGGCTGTTTGAATCTGTGATGCCTCACGGCGATGGGATGTTATCTGCTCTTCTCTCTCTCGCTGGGTTCCCGGACAGGGTCCCCTTGGGCGGCTGCTCTGGACGATGCCTGGCTCTGTTCAGAGAGGTGGGCCAGGCTCAGGGCATGCGGCTGCACTCCGGCTCCGCTGCTGTTACTGGCACTTGTGCTAATGGCCTTAGTACAGAGGTCAAAGACTGCTTAGATATGAAGGCTGAATCACCTTCTTTTTAAACCCCTCAGCAGGATCAGGGCTTAGGGAAGCAGACACGTGGGCTTGCCTTCTGGCTGACGGTGTGGATGGAGAGTGTGACTCTGGGACAGGCCTTTCGGCAGTTTCCACCAACCACTGAGGCACTGAAACAGGGGTGTCTGGTGATGAAAACACCCCTCCATTGACACCCCAAAGTGAAAAAGCTCGTTTCATTCATTTTCTTTAAAGGTTTGCTGATCCCACAAGCTCTTGATAGCTAGGGGAGGTTTATTCTGTGATCTGAGGATCGCAGAAAGTAGTGGTGAGCCGGTCAGTCTAACCAGGTGGATATGAAAGATCTTCAGCTGAGCTTATTTCTCTTGCTTCAGACCGACGTGCTTTGGCAGCGTCACATTTACGTGAATCAGGAGATGGTAGCAAAAAAGCACTGGAGGCTCATACAGATTGGTCTCCCCCTGTGTCAGGAAACCTGCCCATGCAGGCAGGGTGATTTGGAGTTCACTGACAGAGCCCACAAGCTTTGCTTCACTAGGTCACTGCCTGTAAAGGGTACTTGTTTCTGTGAGCTGGGCTGGTGCAGTGTCCTGTCTTTGGAAAATCTGGGTCTTGGAGCACTAGGCAGGAGAGACCTGGAGTAAGCCACTCTGGCTCTGTCTTTTGCTCTGGTGACTTGGGCTTCTTGAAAGGAAGGGGGATGCCTGTGTTTCAAACTGAGAAGCAGGAGGTCAGTTCTTAAGCCTGCTGAGTCTGTGACTTTTGGTAGGTCTCTGGATCACAGCATGCCTTAGTTTCTAAGCTGTTTAGTAGGGATAGAAACTAGGAATTAAAAAAAAAAAGAAAAAAAAAAAAACACCACCCCAAAAACACCACAAATGAGGCCTTGAAGCAAGATGCAGTTGTAACTTATGGTGTCATCACCACCATCAGGATCTTATGTTGGTTTGAGCTTTGAGGCCGTGCTTTAATACTAATAATACTAGAAGTTTACCATGATAGTAGCTACTGGGAACTTTAGAAAATACACATTTTTAATTATTTTTTAATTTTTTTTATTTCAGCAAATTCAGTAAAGCTAGAAATGCAAAGTGATGAGGAATGTGACAGGAAGCCCCTGAGTCAGGAAGATGAGATCAGGGCTCATGATGAAGGAAGCAGCCTGGAAGATCCCCTTGCTGAGAGTAACGAGATGGTGGATAACAGAAAGATCCAGGAGCTATCAAGCGAGGGAGGAATCCGGCTTCCGAATGGTAAACTGAAATGTGACGTCTGTGGCATGGTTTGCATTGGGCCCAATGTGCTAATGGTACATAAAAGGAGCCACACTGGTAAGCAGCTGAAAAAAAACCTGATGACTGCCTGTGGCGTCTGATGTTTATGTTACCTGACAACTCTTCTCTCTTCCTTTTTCATTCACGGGGTAGCAGGAGGCTGGGGAGGGGAAAGATGGGCTTTGTTTTGCTTCTCTGCTTGTTCCCCAAATTCTAATGCTGTGTTTCTGGCAAGCATGATGCTTCCTTGACATTCATTTCCAGCCTTCGGTTCTTAAAAACAGCTCAAAAGTCTGGAGATCCCCTTTTTTTACTGTTCTTAACCAGGGGTGAGATGGTAAGAGTCATTCTCTGGCCTGGAGGGGTGTGTGTGTTCATGGGTGTGTGCGTGTGCAAGGCTTTTGAGTGTTTAAGATGAGTCTCGGATAGTCTTTCCTTGGAGGTGCTCACAGGTGGGCAACACCAGCAGCTTCCTGGGGATCTCACACCTCCTTAGCAAGTGAGTGGGCGTGATGCTGGTGGCTGGGCAAACCTGAGATGAGTGAATCCCAAAGGGAACACTCATTCCTAGTGATCCCATTGCTGGGGTGGGCTTGCTGTTCCTCACCTGACAACTCCACCAGAGAAACCTCACCCAAACTGCTTTCATGGACTTATACTTGGCTCCCCCTTGCCATGCAGATAGCATTTTTTGTGGCACCTCTCAATGCTTGCACTTTCCTATCATTTATTTCTATTACTATTAGTATTACTACTGTTCGGAGACCCAAACAGCTTGCTAGGCATATGGATTTGAGAATTCAAGTGGCAGCAATAAACCTTGGCTGTATACTAGATTGAGCAGGTCTTTAGGGCCTAAAAGATGGGACCTTGAGTTCCAAACAGGGAATTTCAGGGGAATTTTGGCTAATGGGTCAAACTGGGGTGCCCAAGAGGCTGGTATACACTCACCTCTGCTGCTCCTCAGGTGGGAGTGACAGTTACCTCTAGGAGGATAAAAGTACAGATGGTGCCAGAAGATGCTTTTTGGTCTTGCAGAGGTCTACCTGGCAGAGCCTTTGATGCAAAAAGCACTTAATCTTGTGCCGAACCTCTATGAGATTTAAGCACGTGTAAAGTCACCTGAAGTGCTACAATATATGCTTAACTTCAGATACACACTGAAATCTTATGCAGGTTAAGTACAGGTTTCTGTGTTGGAGCCTCAGTGGGTGTTTGTTCTTCATATTTTTTGGACAAAATGAGAGCTATTTTTTTTCGAATCGTTCTCTACTATTTCATGGAGTGAGAGATTCACACTGACTGTAAGATATCTGCTAAAATAAAAAAAGAGAAGTGGCGTTTTAAGGTAAAGTGAGGAAGACTTTGTGTAGTCCCTTTATAAAGCTGGTAGTTTGCAGTCAAGTAGTGTGCACTGGATGGGCAAGAAATCAATAGAATTTCTGTTCAGAGGAATAATAAATATATATTACATAGTTAATGCTTTGTATACAAGTTGTATTGATAATAACTTAACATAAATGTATAATGCAAAGCATGTCGTAACTGCTGTCTAAAATCACGACTGCATCATAAACGACGGGGGAAAAGCATTAGCTGGAGAACCGAAATCTTGATTAACGAT
>NW_010254749.1:119883-142599 GCF_000690775.1 Eurypyga helias | reverse complement strand
AGAGAATGTAACAGACTGAGCCCCCAAGTTTCAACCTCCCTAAAAGTTTTCATTGACACTCACACGTACCTGAGCATATGTATTGTAACTGCATTGGAGTCCACGTATTTGAACTTGAACGGCTAAATTAGACCTGCTAAATTTAGGTTTAGGTACTTAATTGTATGGTCTGCGTTGTTTGAGATACTGAATAGCTAGCACACCTTTTAAGTACAGACAAACTGCCTTTTTCATGCCAGGGAAGACATGCAAAATCAAAGTAAATAGAACAAAATCTCGTCTGGGTGCAGGCAAGGCGGCTGTATGCACGTGTATGGGTAGGAATTGCATAACTGGTGGCTTTTTCCTTCGGGCTACGGCGGGTTCCTCGTAGCGCTCTGACTCTTTTCCCATCTGAGCAGAGGAGCTGTGATGTAATGCTCTATACAGATGATTTCAAGCATATAGAAATAGCATTCCTTTTAATGTGCAGCTCGGTGCTCTGCTCTCAGTAAACCAGTTCGCAAATTCTGTGGAGGATTTCCCCTCCTCCCCACACTTTGTTTTTTTTAATACATGCTGCTATCCCACTGTGTGCAACAGAAAGAAGTTTGCTTGGATTTCCACATCCTTGATTTTAAGGAGTATTTTTAGCATACTGGTATCTGTCTTTTAAAGTGGAGTATTTTAAACTATATTGCCGCTTCCTCGGCAGCTGGGCACGCTGGGCTGGCCCCAGCTCTGGAATGAGCCCTGACCTGTGGGTAGTCTGGTTTTGCAGCCCAAGGGAGAGTGGTGGAGGGAAGGGAGGTTATCCCTAGTGAGTGGAAACGGATGATACTCTCTGTCAGTTAAAGCAACTGGCATGTAAATCCTTACCTCTCAAAGCCAATTTGGGTACGTTTGGGGAGCTGAATCACGCCTGACTCTCCTCTTTATCTGTACACAACCAAAGCGAGGTCTGGCCAGTTGTTTGCATTGGCAAAAACTAAAGTCCTTTTCCTTTTCCCAAAAAAACCTGTCAGCATTCTCTGTAAATCACACACAATGCTGTGGACCATAGTAGAGGCTGTAATTTGCATGTATGCTGGGGCGAGAGTGTGGTTTTCCTTACACCGGGGACCTAGGCTTTGTGAGAAGTTGTGCCACATGGCTTCGGCTGTGTTATGCACATAAAGAGACATCGTTTTCTCGAGCCATTATTCATCTGTTCCTGAGGAGCAGTTGTCTTCCCTGACACATCATGGTCATTCAGTCAAACACAAATAGGGACAGGGAAATAATCGGTGCTGTGGATGAGGCCAGAGTAGATGAGCTCATTGTCCCATCTCTCATCTTCATGTGCTGGAGCATCCGTTTCCTCCGATGCCTGCAGTCCCCCCCTTCCCATGATAGACTGAGCCGGGGATTTCCTATTCATCTTTCAGATCCGCACAAGCGCTGCCTCGTGCACGTGGTACCAGTGATGCTTTGATCCGTGGCACCTCTGTCACGGAGCCCATGGCGCTGCTCGTCTGATACTGGCCGAACACAATGTTTCTCTGAAACACTGCTAATTCAGACAAAGCGGTTTTGTAATCTGCATGGGCATCAGGAGGAGGCCTTTCTATTTATTTGTCATCGCTGACAGAAAACAAATAAAATGCTCAGTATGGGAATTTAGCATGATGCATTCCCCGCTTTACTGAGCGGGGTAACCCCCCACCCCCTCCCTCACGTGCAACGTCCTCGTGTCAGAAAAATAGCATGTGTCAGGTTTGATTTATATTATTCTTCTCCCATACTATCTTCTCTTGGTTCAAATTTCATATTCCACAGCACATGCCCTGAGTTGCAGCATCTTTATCAGAGTATTTTGTTGCTGCCAGAGATGACTGGTCACATAATATTGCCTCTGGATACTCCGGGGGCTTGTGCTTGGGGATGTTGAGGGAAGGGGAGAGGAAGAAGATAAGGTCAATAATCCAATTTGTCTGAGGTAATGAAAAGGAACCCCAGTGATTTCTCACCTCTTCAGGCTTTCTGCTAGTGGTGGAATTAAAATTTCCTTGCTCCTCGTTTTTGGTAAAGCAAAAACCATTTGCTAGAATAGCCATGCTGCAGTCTGCAAGGTCCACAGGTTGGTTGGTCTCCCTTGCGCTGTGGATTGTTTTTTTTTTTTTTATTTTTTTTTTTTTTTTTCCCCCTCTCCACCGTAACATCCAGTCCTTTATCTGGTCCACTAGATTTTGAAACACAGGGGAGGGTCGGTATCATCCTCATGGTTTGAAGAACAGCCAGAGGTTGAATTGTTTCTCTGTGCGGATGCAGTGGGACAGTGGCAGAGCAAAGCTGAGTCCCCAGGTACAGAGCACGATGCAGCAGACAGTGCGGGTAACAGTCTTGCCCCACTCTCTCATCAGGCTGCTTATAGGTTATTTGTAGGATTTTTTTTTTGGGTTCTAACTGCCGGATGGTGTCAGATCTTTGCTTGTACTCCTCTTGCATTTAGTATTGTAGTCAGTGAAATGAGATATGTTATGTGCCCATGAGGGAAATCTTCAAGTCCTGCTTTAGCTCCATAATGTTACAGCATATGAACACATGCAACACTGGAACCCTGAACACTGTTTAAATTTTTTTTTATGTGGAGTTCAAATTTTTGGGATGCAATAAATGAGGAAAAACCCAGTTGTGCTGTTCAGTATAAAAGACTTCTATGCCTAAAGCAGCTAGCCAGGAACAACTTTAAACAAATGGTCATATTAACACCTTGCAATTGACTCTGTTGGACTGCCTGTCTTATTTTCCTACTAGAAAGGTTTTATTTGGTTTACTTTGTAATTTGTAACCTAGTGTAGGCGTCCTGCCTGTGCTGGTTTAAGTTGGGACTGAGTTAATTTTCTTCACAGTGGCTTAGCACAATCGTTCTTGCAATATGAATCGATTTGGCACTGAATCAAAAATTGCAGGGCCAAATTTCTAGAAGTGATGTCTTATACATAAGTTCTTAAATCTAACTTTTCCAAAAGTCTCGTTTTCCACTTAAGCATAAGGAAGGGGAGCTTAGATTTTTGACATCACTCTGCATAAGGATGTATTTTACTTGCAGTACTTGGAGCTAAACTCTTCTGATATTTTTACCAGTTCACTTAAAGGATTTTTCTTAATTGGAAATCACCAAGTATTTCCCAGGAATTTTTCATGAGAGGTTTGTCACTACTGTTTTATAAGAAATTGTTCTGTCTGGAAGTAGGTTTTTCCCAACAAAAACCCTAGTGAAATCAGTGATTTCAAGTGATGTGCAGCTGACTAAACAAATCAGATACTACAGTAAGTGGGTAGGTAGACTAGATAGTCCCCAGAATAACAAATACAGAAATGGGGCAAAGTCTGCTGCTTTGTATCTCTCTTGGGTAAAGGCAGGTTGCAACTCACTGCCTGTCAGTGTGTTGGTGTTGCAGCTAATATTTCATCTGCGGTCCTGTGACAGAGCGGAATCAGGGCAGTTGCAGCATCTGATGAATCAGGAGAAATGTTTCATTTTAACTGAATATTAATGAAAAGACAGAAGAGGGTGAAAAATCAATATTAGTATGAGCAAATATTTTCTGATGGTAGCATGGGCACAGTAAATTTGTATTAGGAGGTTAAAAAACCCAAACTATTTGAGAAGTACCTAAGCTATCCTTTGCATACCAAAACTATGTGCCAAACAAAAAATGCTGAGATCTTAGATATATGTATAGGTAGGTAGATATATCACTGGACCTGGTTCTTATTCATAAAAGGAGTCTATCCTGGCTTTAAACCCAGTATTTTTAAAAAAATTTAAATGTTCACACGCAGGGACTTGAGTACTGCTGGAGAAATAACCAGGCCTCGCTGTTACCGAGAGCCAGCACGTTATTTTGTGAGTCGCTTCGTTTGATTTCAAAGGGACAAAAGTCACCAGCCAAGGCTTACGAAAATCTAAGTCTCCTTGGTTGCCAGGTCTGCAGTCTTTGTCCTCAGCCAAATTTCTGTTTTGATACAGAAAATCAGTGATGTATTTTGCACCGGTATGAGATTCGAAGAAGGATAACTCATACTGAAACTTCTGTGCAGCACTTCTGAGGCGGTAAAGGAGAAATACTGCACAGGGAAGCTTCCAATTAAGCAGAATAATAATAAAAAAAGGCAGCTTTTTGAAATAACATTTGACATACACATGATAAAGTATGAAAGCTATTAGTAGGAAGTTAATGAGTTCATTCGCCTGGTTTCAGGTTGTATCAGCTTGGCAGCCGTAGTAGCTTGTGCTGTGAAGTCTCCAGCCATCTGCCATATATTAAAGACACTGAGGGGAGTGTGTCTTGCCAATAACTCTGACTCTGTGTGGCCACTTCACCTTTCATCTCAGTATTTGTTTACACAACAGCAAGTTAACTTGTGTACTTTAGATACTATTGTTGTTTAAGAGCAGTAATATTTCATTATCGTTTGGCCTGGAGGAGGCATAGTTGCAAGGGATGCATGTTAAACCATGAACTGTGAAGTTTTTCAGCAGTCTTTTACTGTATTTAGAGGTAAATGTGTGAAATCATACCTTGTAATTAATACTTTATTTAACAATAAAGTTATAACCCCCCTGTGTATTTAATTATCAGAGCTGTTCCCTGGCACAAGCCCCTCTCCCTAAGCCTTTAGGAAAGGTAATATGGTGCAGCTCCAGCTTACCTTGCCTTGGCCATTGCTGAAGTTACTTTAGATAATTAAATTCTCTGTGCTGGAGAGCAAGGCTTTTTAGGCATTCTTGGTTTTCTCTGGCTTTAGATCTTAAATATGGAGTTGAAAAGGAACATCTTTTTTTGTTTGGTTAGCTGTTCCTCCCCTTCTCTCCATGGTTGAAGTCTCTCTTCTTTTTTTTTGTTTTTTTTTAATCACTAAGGTTTGAGGGTTTTTTTTCCCTGGTTGAGCTCTAAAACAGACAAAAGGTTTAATACTTAAAGTAGACTAAGAATATTTTGCAGTTGCATTTCAGCACTGGAAACTATGTGACTGCAATGTAAAAACCTTGCTTAGTCAACTTTTCAGTACATTTTCTTCCTATAAGAAGTTCTTATTTCAATAAATCAGAGCGAGTATAGAGTCAAAGGGTGAATACGTAGCAGTAAACGGTGAAAAACACACCATGCTTATAAGTTGTCCTTACCCCCTTGTAGCTGTGTATGCTACCTGCTTCAGGGCTGTAAGTTCTGGTATGTCTGTGCTGCCATCACCCCTGAAGATAGGAAAACATTTTAAATGTAGAGAAGAGTTTATTTAACGAGTTTTTTGTGAGTGGATGTTTAGTTTGAAGTGTGATTAATTTCAGTCTATGAATAAAAACTTACTTTTCACAGAAGTGTGAGGGAAGTGGATAAGGAGGTCAAGGTTGTTATTTTGCTATTAGGAAATAATACTGGAGAATGGCTTACAAACCTACTAGGAAAAGGCAGCAGGAGAAATAATTGGAAAACTTCAAGGCACTGAAATGATAAAGGTGGCTGGTTTGCTAGTATCTGGAGTGGGCATCAGACAGCAGATTTCTTGGAAAACCAGCAAAATCATCTTCTTATTCAGTTTTTACTTTTCTTGGTGCACCCTCCTATTGGATAATCATCTCTCAGATTAGCTGTGCTAAATGTGAATGCTGCTAATCAATAGCGTGAAGGGGTGACTAAAATTAACAGTCATCCCACAAGCCTACAGCTTCAACATGGAGCAGGAATCCAATGATTGGACACAAGTATAACAAACAGATCAAAGCAGTTATTTACCCAGAATTAAGCCAGTAGGAAAAATGAATTCATGCTGGCTTTAAACAGATACAAAGGTTACTTAAGGTAAAAACGTGCTATCGTAGTGGGTTCTGTCTGCTGCAAGAGAGGAGCAGACTGTTGGTGACTTCGTGATGTTTTCATGTCATCTTTGCCGCTGAACTGTGGTTCAGTGACTATTTGAATCCCTGACCAGAGGCTTTCAGCCTCGCTTTAGCTGCCAGTTTATCCAGGAATAATACCTGCTCATATGTGGCTTCCAGAATATCAAAGATAAGTGGGTAAAACATGTTAACTGCATAGTTTTAAATACAGCAGGAGTGAAAGGAAAGACTTCAGGCTTGGTAAGAAACTTGCTACCTTCTTTAATGTTGTCATCCTGAAAGTGAAGCTATCATTCCTGAATACTGAGAAACGTGTCAAAGGGAGGGGTTTTGCCTGTTTTCTCAAACAGCGAAAGCAAAACAGAAAAGATTAAAAAAAACCCCATGTATTTTTCTACTGCAGTCTCTTTACCTCTCTCTGTTATGGACATTTTGAAATGATATAAAAGAAGATAACGGCTAATCAGATTCCTTAAGTATAATGTGGGAGTTTAAAAGGGAAACCACAAAATCTTTATCAATTCCAACGAGCTTGTGTTCAGTGGATTGGAAGATGAGTTTTATGCCCTGATTTTATTTTTTTTTTAATCATTACTTCATAGTGTTCTTGGCAAGACTGTAGAAACGTTAGTGTTTTCAGCGCATCTGCAGTGTTTCAGATGTAATTTCCAGCTCATGCATGTGAGGTGAATTTGCAGAGGTATGGAATATGTATGGCACACCTGCCTCCTGCTGCCCTCCTGGCAGGACCGTAATGCGGGCACTGAAGCCAGAATTGCTGGTGGACATTCCTATGAGGTCTCTTCCTCCCTCTCTTGTTGTCTGAATCAACCGTCAGACATTGGACTTTAAGCTAGACACATGAACTACTTTGATAAAAACAGCATTAATTTTGCACAGCAAGGGAATAATCATCTTACATCAATTGAAAAAGGCTTCGCAGAGATGTGACAGAGCACAGAACGTTTTTGTTTTTCATGAGAACTGCTTCGGGCCAGTGAATTCAACCTCAAAAGTCCCCCCAGGATTTGACCAAGGCTCCGAAATAAGTGATAAGCTGAAAAACATGCATGAGACTGCTTACATCTGAAATCTGATGTTCAAGACCTTGTTGAACTGGGGCCCTGCTCGGTGAAAACATGTCAGCGTCTAGAGCCCAGCTGCAGTCAAGCGCTTGGGCAAGTGGCCAACGCGAGTGTATGCCGGTGCCCTGTTGATTTGCGCCGTACCCGCTGGGACAGAAGTAGATGATTAGAGCTGACTGCCTGCCCAAGAATGCTGCAACAGGCTGAGTGTCCTCAACAAATGTTGACCTAGAGTATGGGTTTTCCTCTAGATAATAATAAAAAAAGGTGTTTGTTATGGAACCAGTCCCCACTGTCCAGGGTAAATATGAAGGATTAACAGAAAAATAAGTTCTGCGCTCGTGTGTGTGTGTGTGAATGGTTGGGGTGAAGGGTGAGGGTAAGGGGTAGAGTTTCTGTTCACTTCTTTTTTCATCAAACAAGTCTTTTAAATTAGTTTTACTTAGAGCACAGATTTGTTTAATTCACAGTCAAATGGTGTAAAATTTTTCTGTTTGCTACTGTGGGCCTGATCCTCACTTGCATCGATTCTCTTCATAACCACTCTAGCAATGCAAAGCAGCCTTGAAAAGGGGATTTCAATTAAAGTATAATGCAAGCAAAAGATCTGGTTTGAAGCAAAGATGTTAACATCTGTCCAAGTCCAATTGCTGAGATCAGTTCTAAGCACTTGTATGGATTGGACCTATACTAAAAGCAAGTGCAAAACCATAGAGAGCGATGCCACAAAACCAAGGTTGTGGAGCAGAGCTCATTTTTATGAAGGATAAAACCTCCATGGTGGAGGAGTTTATGAAAATCAGGCTCTGCTAGTTGCCTCGAGCTGAGGCTGCAGAAGGAAAGAGCCCCAAATCACAATTGGAGGCTTTGCCCCTTGAGCAAAAGAAGTGGCACTGTCACAAAGAGTGGGATAACAGACTCTCTGCATCTTCCAGTGTTTGACAGCTCTCTCCCTTCCATCCCCCTTCCAGGTGAACGCCCTTTCCACTGTAACCAATGTGGAGCTTCTTTTACCCAGAAGGGGAACCTGCTGAGGCACATCAAGTTGCACTCCGGGGAGAAACCGTTCAAATGTCCCTTCTGCAGCTATGCCTGCCGACGGAGGGATGCCCTCACAGGACACCTCAGGACGCACTCTGGTGAGCCCGCCTTGTCTTCTCTTCCCTTCCCTCTTCTTTTTTCCTTTGCCATTACTACTCAAGTGGAGCAGGTTGTGAAAATAACTCTGTGTTCCTGGGTCCCTACCAGCCTCTTCAGTGCAACTCTGAACTTTGGGAAAGCCTTGATGTGAATCAGAAAAGTTGTGGTTCAGCCACACCTCTCCTTTTGTGTAACTGAGCTCCTCTGCTGATGCTATCGCATTCCCTTTGAAAGTCTCCTTGGGTGTATCCAGTCTTCACTGGCAGATTGTTTTGACACTCTCAGGCCCCGAAGTGGCTGTGAAATTCCAAAGATCGAAAAGAATAACTGTATGCTCTTGGAAGCCTGCTTTGCCGTTCATACCCATTTCTTCATCTAATAAATGCCATATGCTGGCAGAGTTCATACTTGTTCGTCTTTCAGAAATCTCCTAATTGCATTTTTGAGTCGGTTACATCTCACTGTGAAGTCCTAATTCACGGCAGCCACAGCGCTCACCCTAGACCAGGAGGCAACAGAGAGATGGGGTTTGTCTTGCTGTGCTGCTTGGTAGTACCATGTCTCTCTCAAGTCTACTTGATGCAGTTTCTCCACTCGTTCTAAAGAAATACCGGTCACGTAAGCGTGTGTTAGTAGACACGTTGGTAGCCCCGATGATTGGGATCAGATGTGTTTCCTAGTCCCTGTGTGCTACACCAAGGGGCTGCATTCTACCCGTTTACTCATTGGTGTAGGACTCTCAAATTCTGAACTTGCTGGCTTTTTTCATCTCCTAGGATGAAAAACTTTGTGTCCAGGCCACTTATAAGAGACTCTGTTTTTCATTGTTGACTGAGCAGAGATAATTGGGCTGGTTACAAGTGACAGCATTACAGATGAACTTTTTTGAGGTGTTAGCAAACGTGTGACTGCTGAAACACAGTGGCTGAAGTGCAGCCGCGGGCAGAAACTCTGCATGTGAAAAATGTAATCGTGGGGCTTCCTGACTCTTTGGACACGTTTCTTTTACAGAGTCAGCCTCACTTCAGTAGAGGTTTCTGTTTTGTGAGCATTAGGTTGGTCTTAGGATAGAGTTGCCTTGACATTTCCAAGAATCAGAAAGGATAAGCTAGTAAGCTTCTCCAGGTAGACTTTGGGGTAGGCAGGAGGCTGTTTGATGCAAACATACTGCTGTCATAAAGCATGGGCTTCCAAGGGACTGCAAGTGTGCTTTGTCCTGCAGTAATAAAGTGCTAAGAGAGAATTGCTTGAGAGCTGTCAGCTGAGAGGATTTGAGCTGAAAGTCAGAAGGGAAAACATCTGTGGAACTGAGAGTTGTAATTTTCACACATCTGACCATAACTGTAGTTTCAACTTGAAATATAGTAAAAAAGAAAACACGATAAAAATATTCACAATTAAAATCAAGGGAGTTGTGATCTAAAATATCTCACATTACAAAACACGAACGTTGCGGTTGAAGATTGTTTTCACAATATGAATATAGATTTTGTTACCTAGATACAACCATTGATAGAGATTGTTCCTTCTTCCTGTGTGAAAAGTACATGACTGATGTTTCTGTAAAGGGGTGGGATTTTCGGAAGGCACCTAAGCTGCTTAGACACACGAGTTCCCTTGGAGCTCCTTCCCTAACTGACTTAGCTGTGCTCAATTTGTAATTATATATTTGGTTTTCAGTGGAGAAAGTGTCACCCCTCCAAGTAGTCAGCTACAACAGCTCTCAGCAGAGGGCCGGCAGAACCAGACATGTGCTCCCACAATACTCTCCAAGATAGTTCTTAGAGTAGCACCTACAGCTGAAGAGTTAAAACCCTGGAATATTGCCCTAAAACGTGGCACTCGCATGATGGTGAAGTGCCAGTCTGAACGTGAGCAAGGAAGTTAAGGTGTCTTTCCATCCCTGTCACATGGGCAAGCTCGGTTGTTTTATATACACGTGAGCCTGGTTCATGGAGGAGATGGGTAGATGTTCCCTAAGAATTTATAACAGTTTCGTATCCGTGCAAGCGTACGGATCCGTATTCACAAGCGCTTTCTGCTTTATTAAAGCAACATCGAAGTCAGTCAGTAGACCTTGCAGGGATAGCAAATCTAGGGAACTTCATCGCTTGTTTACATCTTCTGCCATTTCTGACCATAAAAGAGGATGTCAGATAAAATGCAGAAAGAAGAGGTTGAAAACTATTTTGAAACAGGACTGAAGTCTCTTGTTTCCATCTGGTACACTTAATGCCTAAATTGAGGTGAGTCTGAATATGGTTTTGTATTCATAAGAAGAAAGCTGTTTAGATCAGATCTGATCTAGATTGGAATTGCATCCCGTAAGCAAAGAAAGTACTGCTGTTTTGCACTAGCTGAGAATCTGGCACAGGATTTCATAAATGCAAGACCAATTTCCTTTTCTGTCATATGTCCTTTTCCTCCTTAAATAAGAGTGCTACTAGTAAAAAAAACCCTCTCTTTTTTCCTTCCCAAGGTTTTAAACTACTTAGTTTTTATGGAAAGCAGTGTGTGCAAGAAAGGAATTGAGTAATTCTTTTCTGTCCTTTTTTCTCCTAGCTAGTTTGATCTGTGAATTTGAAAGGGCTTTGTTTGTGTCACCACTTAGTCAGTTATATCCTCTCGCTACTGCCAGTTAGTCAAGTTTTCCTGTGCTTACTGCAGGGTTTTCGTACAGTAAGACAGGAAAGGTGAAAAAATAAGGAAATGTAATTGCAAACAGAAATTAGCAGAAGCATCTCAGATGTTTGAAATAGCTGAAACCAATATTAACTTCAAAAAAAAAAAAATTTAGGATAGCTTTTTTGTCTCTTTCTTTGGATGGAATTTTTTTGGTTTAATTTCCTATATTTGAAAATGTTTCTAAGCATCAAATTCCATGTTTTGCCTCCCATTCTTGTACAGAATAACAACTTACTATGCAAGTGTTCCCAGGATGAGTGGTTGACAAAATATTGCTTTGCATCTGTAAAGCTACTGCTGTTTAACCCTAAATAATTAAGGACTTATCTTGCAGTGATTTACTCCTGCGATTATTTACCTTTTACTGACATATGGAGTTCTGATGAACTTTGTGTCTATATTTTCCTCCCACATGCAGCTTCTTTGATTTCAGGAATATAATGATGCCTTCAGGACATCAGTAAGATAATGCCTGGGGAGAGATTCATGCACAGAATTACACTGAGTGGGCATGAGCCTCAAGGTACTTACAGGACTTTCAGATGTTGTTTTCAGAATTAACTCCATAGTTCCACAACACAGATAATACAGGAGGAGGTGTATAAGAGGAGACAGGAGTGTAAGGACAGGCTGTGGAGGGCTGGGGCAAAAGTTGGTAGCTCCCTCTGGCAGGATGCACGGGACAAACCAGCAGGTATTGGCTTCACCTTGCCTGCCTTTTGCTGTTTGTGAAGAGGAAGACACCCAGACAAAGCCCATCTCCTGACGCCAGTCACAGAGTACCTGCTATCTCACCCAGAGATGTGCCCATCTCTTCCGTCACCTCTAGAACTTCACAATTAGACAAAGGCAGGTACAAAACAGATGAGACAAATTCTGCTGTAGGCGATGCACGAGCAAAGAGCACAAGTTTTAAGCAAGACTGTTGATCTGACGGATCAATCTGATGATTAAAGCACCTAGATGTTGACCTGTACTTCGAAAGTTATGATGTACAACCTGATGCCATCTCACCCTCAAAAGCCAGGCGTCCTCAAATGGGCACGTAACATTAGCAATTATGTTTTGACATGAATTTCTGTTCTGTCTACAATGGAGCCAAGTCAGCCGTCCCCTCATAATGCTATTGTAAACAAATGCTTTGATAGTTCTTAAAGTCAAGGCTGCAGTGATGAGCGTTCTGGAAGAGACAACATTAGTGCATTAGTTTTCAGAACAGGGCTTGGGCAGTAAACTGTAAATGAGAGGTAGGACCACTTGCTAAGGGGAAAGCAAAACACAGAGTAGGTTTTCAGTAAGTGAGAACCATCCATCCTTTGCACTATAGCAAGGATGGTCCTTTGGGCAAAATACTTTGATTTTTTTGATTTTTTTTAAAACAAAACAAAACTTTCTCATCACACATATACACAAACTGGCCACAAGAAGCCTTCTCAGGCAACCTTAATTCTGGAATTTCCTGATTTTTCTCTCTGTCTTAGCAACTTCAATCACGTTCCCATACTGTGGGAGTATGTAAGTGTTATTCATATATGAAGGCAGTTTTACTGTTTATTTCTCCCTAAAAAATGGGTAGTCAGATCATTATTTTTTCCTGTCACAGAAGCTTTTCCTTACAATGCATTTTTAGAATTTGCTTCCAAGCTACTACTTTCCTGTTTAGAAAACGTTGTTTTTTTCCCTTTTCTGCTTTTAACAAATATTTGCTTTTTCCTCCCGCTCTTCTTTCTGCATTGCTGCTGCACACTGTTTGTTACTGCCCAGCTCTTCAATAGCACTGAACTAATGGTATCATTTTATTTGCAAAAGAAAAGCAGTGAAGCATTTGTTTTGAAAAGAAAGGCTTAGGCAAAAACTCCCAAAAGCACAGTCTTAGCAAACTACGTACAGTGTGCAAGATAAAAGGCATGTATAATTAAAAAGGTAAATGCCCCGTTCATGGAAAGGTGGTTTTGTAACTCCTTTTATTTCTTGGTTTGCATGTCTTTTTCTCATGTCGTCTTCTCCGTAAGGACTTCCTTCTTGGCGGCTCCTGTGTGGTGGTGAGCCATTTGAGATGTTCTGCATGCCTGCAGACAAAAGAAAAAGCCATATCTGTGTGTGTGACTGTGCTCAGAGGCAGAAGGAACCTGGTTCCTGATTCTGACGATGTGCCTGACTCAATGTGTGCTTGGGAGAGTCATTCCACCTGTGAGTGTCTCAGCCCAGCTGAGAAATGAGATGAACAACCTTGGTGCTGAAAAGCACAATGCTGTGCATGAAGTCCTGCCTGTCAAAAGCCAGTGAGAATTATTGAAACAGCATCAAGGATGAATATTAAGGATAATGAAGAGTTAATGTTTTAAACTGTTTGTTTTTTCATCTTGAAGAGACTTTTACCACTATTAACATCTCTGTTCTCAAAAGGCCTTGTATCTACTCTGTAGCCATGTTTTTAAGGATGGGAACATCATAATTAGGAGAATCTTGGGACCTGAAATTCTCATTACACTCCGAGCAGGACTGGCTCAAACACATTGTGAATGGGGAGAAAACGTTAAATGTGAATAAATAGGATACAATTTGTGAAAAATGAAGTGAGTATGTGATGGGGCGGAGGGGGTATTTTGCATGCAAATCCCCTTTCTGCAAATAGGTTAGCAACCAGCATCTTCCCTCAGTTGTGATGAGCCAGTGGGCATTTATTCTGTTGATCTGATACTTAGAGCTCTATTTAATCAGGCAGAGCTGCTCTTCCTCTCAGGTTTTCTTACGCTGTTTCAGTTAAGCTCAGTGGAATTAACCTTGTCACGAAACAATTTTGTATTTTTCTTATCGGACTCCAGGTTCCAAACTGTTAATAGCATGTACACAACACTGAAGAAGCTCTGCTTTCTTGTTAATGCTTCCAGCACCTAGAGGCCTTCGCTCTGTGTTGTAGAGTGTCTAAAATCTCTGCTGTTCTGCTTCCCCTATTGTTTGCATGTGCATTTTTGGAAGGTAAGATGAAAATGTGTGCAAGGGTAGGAGTTAGATATGCCAGGTCTTTCAACCCTTAGGCATCCTTATTTACGGTTTAATCCTCTGTAGAGCCAACCTGTATCGCATGTGTCGCTGAAGCCTCAGCTGAACCTGATCCTTAAAGTGGTGGGGTTCTCTTCACCTCAAGAGCATTACTGTGACAAGCATTGGTATCAGCTATATGAAAAGATCAACCTTGATGTGCTCGGAATTATCTCAGTGTACAAGTTTGGTCACACTAAGCCTTTTCTGCAGAGCATAATTATCACTGAGAAACCATCTTTGTTTTAAAGATGCTGTAGGATCATGATCTTTCCAGAAAACGGATATTTGGAGGTTGTTTTGGGGGATGACTTGTGAAAAGATATGGTTCCACTCAGAGCAAGAAGCGTTTGCTTTTTGGTAGTTGGACTTGAAATTCCATAAACTTTCCCTCTTATCCATGGTAGTTACAGATCAATCTTTGACTGTTCAACCCAGGAGATCTGTTTCCAACAGATAAGACAGAAACAGGAGAAATGTTCTGGTGAGCAAAGGTAGATGTGCTGTGCACCAGCCTCATGAATATCTCTGTCTCTCAAGACTGGGTATCGGGTGTTTTTCCTTCTGGTGGTGTGGGTTTTTTTTTTCCCCTCTCTCTTTGGCGAGTGTGATTTGGGCGACAAGGGAACAGGCGTGGTGCCCCAGTGTAAGCAGGAGATGCCCTGTTCCTTTAGTGCTTGAGGGCTGCCTGTAAATGGACTGAACAGACTCACCCACTCGGCTAGCGATGTGAGACACCAACACCATGCGAGTGTCCTCCTTCTAAATATCAGTTCACAGCAAGGTTAGGAGGTGCTAAGATTTATTGTGGTACCTGAGACGAGTTTCATGCCTCTTGCTGTATCTCATGTGCAACGTGGCCTTGCTGTGTCTCTGCCACCTGCAGGTCTGCCAGCGAGGCCTCTGGTCTTCAGCAGAGAGAAGGGGAGAGCAGGTCTGGAGGGAAGCTGCTTTCCTACTTTCCTGTCCTTAGAGTGGCAGAATTGTGTGTTTGGTGTCAGATTAAACCTCTGGATCCTTGGCAAGGAAGAGTTTTTTGTTTTAAGGCAGGAGGTCCTGCACCACAAGATGGGGGAGAGTACTAATGCCCCAGCACTGCAGCTTCACCGTGAGGGAAAGTTTCCCCAGGGCAGATTTCGGTTCTGCAGTGCAACAAGGTGCTGTCAAGGAGGGGACAGGGTGTCCTTTGCCCTTCTCTTCTGACCTGAACCTGCTGTCAGCTCACCCAGAAGGTCTGATAGTACCATGCCACAGTACTTGTTACCCCTAGCATCAGCATTCTGTAAGATTGACATAGGATCATCCATCACTAATTTTGACCAGTTCCTTTCTTCCTCATGGGACACCTGTGCCAAGATGGAAGTCCATGTTTGGGACGGGACTTGAGTTTTCTGTGCGTTTTCTGTCTCCCAAGTCAGCATTTCACATCCTGGCATCAACAGCCAGATTCTGCCCCTCTGTGTTGCTTCAGGCCACACACAACCAGATCGAAGCAGCTGGTCCTGCCCTACTGGGATGCTGTTTGGAGAGAAAACGGACACTTCTCCACTGCTGGGGGATCCCAGTTCTTACACCAGCTATCCTGCTTCAGAAGAACAAACGAGAGAGGGACTTTTTTTTCCTCTGGACTTTTATTCTGCCCCAGTGCTATATGTGGGACTTCACTGGCATCAAAAAAGGCAGGTGAATGTGACAAGGCTTTGCGTACAGAGTAGCAGTCCCTCTAAACAGCATGCCTACTCTGGTTTTTAAACATCTGAAGAGACTGTTTTTCTATCGCCTCCCTAGGGAGACAATTCCACTTCCCATCTGCTTTTTATAGCTGTGACTCTCATCCTGATATTTAACCTAAACTGTCCTTTCTTTTGCTGCAGATTGTTACTCTTCCTAATACTGTCTTTTGTGACTGTGAGTAATTCCCATGCTCAGTTTACACTCTGGCTGTAGTCATATGTCTGGAATTGATTCTGTTCTAGTCTGTCTTTATCTTCCAATCCTCTCATCTCTTTGTTTTATGACTAATTTTGAATTTTTTGCTGCTGTTATTCCCTCATTTATGAGGGACCTAAATTGCAAAGTCATTTTATGCTTTGGAAACACGAGCCAGTACAGATGCAGACCCCTTAACCTCATCTCTGCTTCAGTTGCCCGTCAGTGAAATCAAAATAAGAGCACCTTGTCGCGATGGTGAGAGAACAGGGTACGCAAATGATGGCAAGGCACATGCATATTGCTGCAACGAAGGACATATAAGTAACAGAGTATTCCAGGGCTGCTGGCACTCCTGCTGCATAGCATTGCATATTATCTCCTTAGTTTTACTTAGCCTTTGTGCAACAGTGAAATGAGATAATTACAAAGTGGAACGAATAATAACTTTGTATTGTTACTGTAACCACTGAGGTATTATACCCTGATACAGGCGTGATTATCTTAGACACAATAGTAAGGTGATTATTAATAACACTAAAGGACTTATACTTAGCCTGCAATTTTTGCATGTTGGTTCTTTTCTGAACCCTATCTTATTTCCCCAGTCCAAAGCCTGTGTGAAGTGGGTATGTGTTGTTGCCTCATTGTTATCAGTTTGTCATTTATGGGAAAATGAAATAGGAAAAAACCCTCTGAGACCAAATTTGCAAATTCGGGTACCTAAACACTGAGGTAGCTTCACGTGAATCCCTTGTCCTTCTGCACCAGAACTGCTGTGGCAGGCTGGCAGGGGAGGTTCCTGGACCTTAGGTTTTTAAAGATATCCTTTGCTCCTGCAAGTTCAAGCTATAGAGACCTTGTTTTCCACATCATCAGGGATTGTTTCACAAATCCAGTATTTTAATGCTGGAGTTGGCATCAGGACATAGAAAATTTGCAGCACAGGCATCACATAGTCAGGCTCCAGAGGTCTGGCTGGGTGGGAGCTGGGTGTCTCACTGCATTAGGAGAAGTGTGAGGGACACAGTGCGGTGCATCAGGAGTCCTCCTGCTCCAGAGGCAGCTGCCTGTGGTAGCTGCAGCGGTTTTTGCAGAACAGAGATCCAAGAGGTGAAAGCTTTCTTGTGCACCCAAGATGAGAACATGGTTTTGACTTGACGAAGCCACGTCTCGGCAAAACCAAGACCACTTTTTGCACGTACTCTGAGCAACAAAATACCACAGCGGCTCTAAGGAAGAAAAAAGTATTTATTTTTCCCCTAAGAAAATTAATTTCAAGGTAAAAAGCTTTTGCATGTTGCCTCTGAGGAAAGGAGATCTAGCATGTGGAGCTGGCCCTTGTCAGGTCTTGAAGGAGTTTGTGAAGCCTTTTTCAGCTTGAGAAAGTTGGAGCTTGGAATCAAACAGTGGTTTGAGGCCATCTTTCACTGCTATCCCCGAGCTGGTTTATGGGCCAGCGCGAAATGGAGAACCGCCACTGATGTTTTTGGTAATATATGAGTGCTTTAAGGTATGAGAGAGGTATTTTTGCCATCTGGAAAGGAAGCCAAGAGAAACGACAGGGGAAAAAAAAATAACCCAGTTAACACCACGCCATAGCAGAGCTGCAGAAAGCTGCTCCTGATATATTCTTGCAAGCTCTCAGCAACCTGTAATTATGAATTGGCTTACAGCTAAGATATTGATGGATATCACTCAAGAAGGAAAATGAGAATGTCTAGGTTTGGTTTTTTTTTTTTTTTTTACAGTGAACCTGTACTGCACTCGGTGTGACTCTCCTCCTATTTATAACCCTGTGTGAAGTTCAAGGAAACTTGTCCTGGAGGTTTCCCATGAGAGGGAACTGTGTTTTTTTACCTGACTAAAGCTCTCTGGATATTTTCCCATTTTTTTTATTTGTTCTAAGTGTGAACTTTCTCCACCCTCTGCCCCTCCTTCCTTTCTGGAGTGGTTAGTGAGGTTGATTACAGCCAGGATTACACAAGAGATGCCAGTTGCACACATGTTTTGCATAACTGTGCTGTGTTGATTTCAGGCAGGGTGCCCCAAGTTCCCTCTGTGCCTTGCAACAGAGAGGCAAGATCTCTATCTTCATTCCTGAAGCTGGAGAAATGCTGTTGAGGCCCTGCCTATTGAAACTTCGACAAAGAGCACCTGGCTGGGACGTTCCTCAACCACACAGTTATCTGTACGCTGCAAAGTGCTGGCTTTTGGAAAAGCCTCAGCTCCAAGGTTGTGCCTTCTTTTTGGTATTAAATAGGCAAGAGTTGCTGTACCTCTGTGGAAAGGGATGGTGGGGCAGTGGAGTTCAGTAGGATATTCAGTGTAAGGCAACGGAGTTCCCTGGGATGCTGCTTCTGCCCTGACACTCCTCCTGCCCAGTCACTCTGTGTTAAGGAGGAGGGAATGTGCTCCCCAAGCACACAACCTTTCCCTCCCCTCCAGCGGGACAAGCCTGAATGCTCTCACGTGTTCTGACACAGTCAAAGGCCTGTGGTGGGGATCTTGACCAGAAAATTAAAGACAAGTTCATCCTAATGCTTATTTTGGGGCCAGTTCACCATGGTTCTTATCTTCAAAAGCACTGAGGTCTGCTTGATTTCAGCAAAAACAGGGGGCTTTGACAGTCTGGGCATTAGCCTGTATTTCAGTTCCTTTTGCTGGGAAGTAGGTACTTTCTTCCTTCTGCTTCTTTTCAGTTTGGGGTGGACATGGAGTCTCCCCCCTCTCTTCCGAGCAGCCTCCAGCAGCTGTGGGATAGAGCTGTTCTCACAGGTGGGCGCAGCCCAGACTGTTTAAGGGCTCCAGGCTTTTCCTAGAAAATAAATCACATGCAAAGGAGGCACTGCTGAGAATCTGATGATGAAATTTTTATACAGAAATGCGACATGGGCCATAGATTCTCTCTCACTTGGATACCCTTCATGTGCATGCATTTTGCTCGTCTCCTTGGAGACGGTGGCTTGTCTGAGAGCAGCTAGCCTTGGCTAGGAATGGCCTGACATTTCTGGTTTGTGGGATGAAGCTGTGCTGCTGAATTTTCCAACAACCACAGAGACATGATTTGATACGAGCATAAGCAGTTCTGTACAAGGTTACTGTGTGAACGTCTTTCTCTAATACCTCTCTGGGGATGCTGCTCGAGTCCCTGGTGTGAAAGACTGATTTGAAAATCCTCGAGGAGAGCCTAGTGATCCCCATCCCTCAGATATCAAAAATGTTTGTGAGATTTCTCCCTTCCCTTTCCTTCTGCTGAGTCAGCTGGACTGGCATGTCTGGAACTCTGTGGCACCGCGAGGCAGTCTGCCAGCTACATTACACACCGCATCCAAAGAACACGTCACTCCTCAAGCTCTCTCCCCTTTTTTTTTTTTCCCTTCGCAATCTCCACCCTCTCCCTTTTATTTTTCCTTGTTGATCCGTGTAGGTGAGTCAGAAAAACCTGCTCATCCACAACCTGTTCCTTCTTGCCAAATCCTGGAGCAGCACTCCCAGTTCTTGTTAGGTGTCAGGAATAGGTTATGAAAACAAAAACTGATATGGGCAGTGTACTGGATATAGAACGCATACTGTAAAGGAAAATTAAATGCATAGTGAATGTGGTTCTAATAGACTGATGTCTTTTGTAGGAGGCACTTTATTCTGTGATTCATATATAATAGTAGCTTTCTTGCTGTAAAACACCAGGATGGAATAGGGAAATGATTTAAGGCATAAGTAAAAGCACATTTAGGGAGAAAAGCCATCCTCACTGGATTTAAAAGAAAAAAAAAGTGGAAAATTTCCAGTAGGAAAATAGGTGGTTCGTGAAAGTGTTTTTGAACAAAATGACCGAACTTTTGATATCAATTGTAGTTGTCCTGGTGTGAAGAAACTCCAGTCATGTTGGCACAGTTCCTCAAAGTTTATGCTATTGATGTATTTCTAACTCCGGGAATTACAGTCATGAATCTGGATCCCCCAGATCATAGACACTTACAAGTGAGTGTGAAAGGGGATAAACTGGCCTTTTTATTTACCTTACGATGTTTATTTAATGAGTGGGAAGAGAGTGAGAAAACATGCAAGCTAAGTTTCTCTTTGGTCAGCGAGTCCAGGAGCTGGAAGGTGAAGGACAGCATACTGTTCTATCTGACTTAGGGTCAAGCTGCAGAAGGTGGTAGTAATGCTGTAGGATCAGGCATGTCTCGATATCCACAGTTACATTTCCATCAAGCAGCATCAAAGGATTGATTTTTGGCATGTTGTGTTGGAATGAAGCTGATCAGCTTCAAAGAGTAGATTCTCCTCTAGGAAAAGTGCTTTGTTTGACTTCTACATGCCACATTAAAATGTCCATGCTAGCTATATTGTGAAAAATGTATCCATTATGTTCATATCATTATTCTTCTACAAGCGATGAGTTTCTCCCAAGGGCTAAGGATGAGCCAACTTCAGGAGACAGCAAGTACAGTTTTGGTTGAGATGCTTGGGACTTCTGCCTTGATCAGCAAGAACTCCAGGATGAATTTGACCTGGCTGGTGTACAGTCCCTGGGATAGGATGGCATCGTTGATGAGGTGAAGGGAAAGGGCCATTTTGTGCCAGGTAATATATAACTCCTAGTGAGAGATGGTCGTTTCTCATTTCCAGTCCAAGACAAGAAGGCAGCAAGGCTTACTGCCCAACCACCTTCTCCTGAGGATGAACCCAGAGCACAGGAAAAAAGGGGCTTGTCGAAGACAAGGCATCAGTGTCTCAGATGGGGTTGAACCCAGAGGTCCTAAATCCCTGTCTGCTGACTCAGTTAAAAGTCCTTCCACACACCTAGAAAAGTAAGAAAATGAGAAAAAGCAATTTTTCTTCTCCCAGATATTGAGAAATGGCAAGTTTTACACCCTTTTGCTCTTGATTCAGAGTTCATAGTGAAATCTCCTCTTTTAAATAGCCTAGTGGAGCTTTCAGTATGAATTTTTGTTTGGGTTTTCCATCAAGGAATGCTGTTAAATATATTCCGTTTCCTAAATTCCCTGTTTTTACAGGAAACCTTTTTAAAGTACTTCCGGATGTTGAGAGCACTCTGGTTTGTGTCCTCCAGTTTTCTGTCTTTACTGTCAGCCCAAGAAGTGAGTTTTTCTTTCCTTCCTTTCTTTTCCTTCTTTTTGGTTTAATTTCACACCCATATTTAATTTCCTTTCATTTTGTCCGCCTCCCTTTCAGCCACACTAACAGTTTCTGAATCTATCCAGAGCTTGTAGTGAAACCTAATTGCACCAAAAAAGAAACATCCTAAACCCCCAAATCTTTCCTCCCTCCTTCCCTTCTCATTCTCTGGACTGAGCAAACCTAAAAAGTCCTGGGTTTTTCAGAAGTTCTCTGGAACTGTCGTTATTTTTTGTTACAAAAAAATACAGCTAGGAAAGATACTGCAGCTAACAGGAATAGCTGAATTTTATTGCCTAGGAAAGATTAATGTAGTTTCAGTGTCAGGCATAGACTCTTGCTGTTGAGCTTTGTGCTAGAACAGAAGCTGTCCAGTATCCCAGATCCACCTCTCAGGGTTCAAGGATCCCATCATCCTTTAAAAGATCTCTTTCCTGTTAATTTTTTCTGTGCTAAGAATTGTTTTAATAAAAAATCATCCTGGCTTCCCCCTGCCAAATACTTGGAGCATGGAGCAGTGAGCACCAAGGGTGTTGGTGACAGGGAAGGAGGCATCTGTCTAGCTTTGGTGCAGTAGATTTGTTTGCCTTGATGAAAATTGAGTAAATGCGATGGGAGCTGGGATGAGTGTCGGGCAGCAGTGACCTGCCCCAAAAATTCTCTTGCTGGAGGAGCCTCTAGCATGAGGTTTTCACAAGTCCACAGCACTGTCTGCTTGAAAAAAGTCTCATCCTTATTTCGAGCTACTCTGTAGTGTTGCTGGGAAGTATCTGTGGTGTGAGGCTGAGAGCAACAGGAGCAGACAGGAAAACTCCCTAGGTAAAAGGAGTCAGTCAGCGCTTTTTCTGTTTGACCTCATTTGACATCTGTGCAAGAGATGACAAAGCCACATGCTTGAGCGGCAGATCTTTCCGAGGGTAGCACAAAGGCATGGCCCACACTGGTTCTTGGGCAGTAAGGAAGGTACGAATAACAATTTTCGTGTCCCAAAGGAGCCCATTAGTTTCACAGCCTGACCTGTTTTTGGAAGCAAAGCTCTCTTCGCTGCTGGCCTTGATCAAAACAAGTGAAAACTCCCAACTTCAGTGGTTTGGAAGAGAAGAGGAGCTGTCAATATTATTGCTCCCGTGTCCCTATTATCTTCATGACAGTTTGCTGTTAATAGTCTGTTCCCAAAACTTTCCTTCTGACAGTGACAAGAAAAGGGAAAACTTATTTACGGGAAGGGAAACTGGAGTGGTTTTTCCTCTCTCCTCATGTGAAATGTAAAACTGAAAGATGCCAGGTGCTAGAAGACATAGTTCCGCTTGTGCGGGAGCACGTAGGTGGAACAGTGGAACGCGCTGCCGCGGGACGAGAAGAAATGAGCTAGAGGTGAGGGCTTGTTTAGTGGTTTTATGTAGAAGGAAGCTATGTAGTGCTATAGTGAATGTTAAATGTCACGTGTTCTCTCTGACTCCCTTTGTTTATGTAGTATAAAATACCTGGTAACACTTTGGCACTGCTTGCTTCCCATAACTGTTGGCTTTATCACGCTGAAGGGCTCTGCCAGGTACGCATGGGGACCAGCTTGGAGCAACGACCGACTGTAAGCAGCTGATGTAAACTGACTTCAGGGTGATGCTGCCTGTGAATCTGGCCCAACGTCTACACTTGTTTTACCCAAAGGGGAGGGAAAAAAGCCCCAAAAGAACAACAGCACTAGTCAAGGGAGTGTTTGTCCAGCAGCATTCCTGATCTGCACCGAGGTACCCACACCCTGAGCTATTCCCCTCCACCTGCAGTCGGTCGCTGCGGAGCTCAACTTGTGATGACATGTGGGTCTCC
>NW_010254749.1:35146-119852 GCF_000690775.1 Eurypyga helias | reverse complement strand
CCTGCTGAGCTGTGGCACTGTTGGGGAGCGGATAGGACAGGGCAGAGAACAGCAGACTGACTTAAACTTGGTTTTTTGTTTTTACTGCTCCCTGTAAACCCCGTGAAGAAGGGTTAGAATTAAGAGAAGCCAGCAAGCAACTTTTGGAAGGTTTGTCTTGTGAACGAATTAACGTTCCACTTAACAAATCAACTTTATAATGTTAAAGGTCTGAAGTGGAGTGGAAAGTACAGAGCTGGTATGTGCAGTTAAGGCTTAACCTCAGCCTTCAGCTGGTTCCGATGCACATAGAGATAGTGCGGAGGCATTGCAGGGAAGCAGCTCCATTCCTAAGTCACCTCTCACATCCATTGCATCCCCCTTCACAAGTAAGTTGTTGTAATCCTGGCTGCCCTCAAGTGATTTTGAAGCTGACCTGGTGATAAAACACTCACTTATTTTGTGGACTTCCTGGTTTTTGTTAGTTTATCTCACCACCACAGTGCTATTCAGACAGAGTCCCTTTCTAATAGTATTTAACCATTTTGGAGTCCGTATAAAATTCCTGGGAACCCCAACAGTGACGGAGTGCCTGGAGGAGTGGGACGCATTGGTATGGGACAAGGACAGTGTGCCTGTTTCAGTGGTCTCGCAGCAGAAGCACAGAACACTTGCCCTTGAAATTTTCAAGTATATATCGGGGGGAATCTGAAAGCTCCATTGCCAATAATAAACTAAAATAATGAGTGTCAGGTGCCTTTTGCCAGCTTTGAAGCCCTTATGTTGAAGGAAACAAACATCAGACAAGAAATATGTGGAGAGCTTTTATGTGGTGCAATGTGTGTTTCTTGGGACACAGGATTCAATCAAGTAACCATGAATTTAATCTTTTTCAGAATGAAATGCAACATTGGTGTCCTTACCTGTGTTTTCATTTATTATGTAATTTATTTGTATGGTTTCATGTAGACAGGTACGTTTTCCTTTGTTTTACACACATTAGTAGATACAACATACAAACCTACAAAGTGAACTGTTTGTCCTCTGGGCTGCAAAGGAAGAAAATGGGGTGTAAGATTCTTGCTTTTCTGTTTTTTAGTTATTTGGTGGGTGCTGTGACAGAAGCCCTGCAAGTATCTGGACGGGTAGGGAGATTTCAGTAATTCTGAGAGTGTGCCAATAAAAGAGGAGCTTGTTTGTTTGTTAGACTTCTGGCACAAAAATGCCACCTACTTGTTTATAACCCTTGTGGCAGATTAGAACATTGTTTTATCTATAAAATCCTGCAGATCACTTATTAAATAAACACTATCTGATGAATCAGAATAAACACCACCAGTAGCTGCAAGGTAAATCATAATGAACTACTGAACTAATGAAAGGCTGCAAGCAGAAACACCTTGAAAGTGCAAGTAAGGACCCCAACCCCTTGGCTGTTGTACGTGAGCAGTAACGTTTACTGAGTTACCTCTGATTCTGGCTGTGTGCTCCATATGTAGAGATGCTTTGGAATTTCTTCTGACTATTTACTTGTTCTCCACCTGTGTGTGTTTGTGGGTCTGTTTTAGCCACAATGTAGGATGGATGAAGTCCTCAGAGTTTATATATCTAATCTGATGTTTAATACTGCTTGCCTCAGAAGATCAAGGGAGGGCTGAACACTACTACAGTATTTCACTGCTAGCCGCTGATTTTACAATACCGTAAACAACTGGCAGGTAGATGCAGGTGTCAAGCTGGTGTCTTGTGCCCTGGAGATATTTATAGGAAAGGCAGGCGTGTCTAGAAAACAAAGGGTGTGTAGGTGCAATGTTTTGCCATTGTTTTACTGCATGCTGATGTACCAGGAGTATTTAGTGGTGTTTCACTGCTGGCTGTGTAGGGCTACTGTAATAGTACCTGGTAGTTGTCGACAGAAATAACTTACTGTTGACTGCTGCTCTGCAAAAAGTCAGGTTGGGCCGTTTTTCATTTGCTGGGAGGCTCATAAAATGTTCAATGGCCACATGTATATCAATAGGCAATTGAAAATAATCTTTACTAAGAGTCAGTGGGCTATGAGGTCACAAAGTGTGTCCAGTGCTCTATTTCAAGATCCGAGTTAAGAAAGTAACTAGCTGCTTAATGGTATGTATGTAGGGTTTTCCTGTTGTAAACCTGCATTTTGGTTTTTTTTAACCTTTGGAGGTGTCCAGAGTATCCAGAAACCTTTTTAAGCACGAATCTAGATGTGTGGTCTCCTCTACCGCATGATCTAGTGCATCTGTCCTTTAGCATGTGACCTCAGGAACCCTAGTACTTGGCCCAAAATATGATAATCTAAAAAGCACTTGTAGAATGGAGACGTTGGAACTCCATGAGGTCCAGAAATGTATCCGCATCCCCTGAAACTTACCCCAGGTATTGTTGCCTCTGCTTGGACTTGCAAGCATTAAAAGATAAGGTTTTCACAACGTGATTAGAGATCTGGTTCTTTCTGAAAATCAGACTGCTTTAAGATGCCACAGGTGGGGCTCTTGGGAGCGGAGCTACTTGACACTCTGCATGTCACAAGTCTGGGTAGTTGTGTGCTCTAGCAGCCTAGAGCCTTATTTTAGATGTTTACATATTGTGACTTCTGCGTGCAAGTTGTCTTGGACAATCTCGGGTTAGCTGGGGGGGCTTGCTGTTATTTCTGAACTCCAGTATATACCAATTATTGTGTGTGTGTAATCTCCCAGGCAAAAAAAAAAGAGGCAACAAATCAAAGAGCCCCCATGAATTTCAATGAACACATTTACAGTCATTAAGCACAGCAGCGAGATACAGCATCGGAGTGGGAGGCAGTTTCCTTTGCAAAGCTACGTGCTGCTCAGAGCCAGCATGGGCTTAGGTCTCACTTTAATTTTTTTGGTGATTAATTCGTTCAGGGGTCTATTATTCATGTAAATATTTTTGTGTGTGAAGCTTTGAGCTAAGCAGCTCTAGAAGAGCCAAAGTGTGCTGTTTAATTACAGCAGTGAACCAGAGGGACCGCGTGTCGCCTCCCTGCAGCCTCAGCCCTCCTGCCGAAACCTCAGCACTGCCTCAGCCCTCCCCAGCTCTGGCAATTGCTTCCTCGGCTCAGGGTTGCTGGAGTTGGGAAGGACTAGAGCAGCTATTGTAGCCACCTTTTGATGATTGTGGCACACTTTCTTTTTTTGTCCTGTGTGGTGTTAAATGTCACCAAGCTCAGGGGCATTTCCCTGGGCTGACCGTTCGGCGACCTGAAAGGACACCATGCCTGCAGATTGCCTCATATGCCACCTTTTTTTCCCTGATTTGATTTTCTTATTCCTGCTTGATCCGCTACCCTGTGCTATCCTAAATATCTCCTCTCGCTCTTTAATGTTCACTCCACTATCTAATAAAATCACAGCGTATTATTAAGTCCTTAATTTCTCGGTAGAGATACAGGCCGTATTTTTCTGTGTCTACCTGCTCGTGTGAGCTCCATCAAATTAGCCTCTGTGCATCTCACAAAGTGCATGAATTCATTTACATGCTGTGAAGAAGAGAATCATTACCTTAATCATACATATGAATAACTGAAGCACGGGAAATCAGAGTAACTTGCCTGTAGTCACAAAATTTGTAGCGTAACTGAGAGTTGAACCCTACACTCCCTAGTCCTGACCCAGTGCCTTAATCATATTTCCTCCCTCTGTGTTAAAACTGATTTTTACTATGATAAGTCCCATTCAAAGCAAAGGGCTGCTTTGTGGTAGGCACTTTGTAACTGCAGAAAAGCTCCCTTCTCCCAGGCAGCTTCCAGTTTTAGGGAAGAAAGAAGAAATAATGAATTAATACTGATTATGGTCGTGTTGGTGGGGGTTCTGCAGCCTCACTGATAGGTGTAAATATCAACCCAAAAGAACGTTTCAGCTTCCTCAGTGCTGCTTCAGAAAGCTTCAGTTGGAGACTACTGGGGCTTCCTCCAGTTCTGGGGTGCTAGGGGCTGAGTGGGAGTTCAGATTTTACAGAAATAGCAGCGCACCGAGCGTGACTTATCAGAGGGACTTCCAGAGACTGAAAGTAGCTACGTCAGATGGCTACTCAGTTCAGAAACCTTGCCTGGCTTCCCTCCCAAGGACCTGACGGGGCAATCATGCTGGAATAATAAGTCTGGTGCAAAGCTCAAGAGTCCCTAGTTCTTGGATTGGGCTGACATACGTCACACGGCTGTAGCAATGCCCTTTCCCTTATGAGCTGGTAGTGTTAGCGGTTGAGCTGTTGCAGGGATTTGGGACGTGGACACATGGATGGGAAGGAGTTCTACTCTACGCTGCTGCAGAGACTGTGGTACTTGAAATAGGGAAATGTGGGTGTAGCTAATCCTGACTGCTGAAACTGGTGCGTGTTTTCTTGTAGGTCTTAATGGAGGCTCAGCGAAGTGTCGTTGCTCTTTACCTGTTCTGTAAGCCTTTCTCTTCTCATGTTATCTGCTTATGGCAAGGCATTACCTGGGATGCCTTGTTGTTTCCCTTTGACTTACTTTATATTCTGCTATGCACTCCCATCTCTTTTGAGAACAAAATGCTGTGCGAATGCCTTATGGGCTCTTTCTTTCAATGACCTTTTTTATGACTTTAAAGAAGTTTCCCTAGGCCCAAGTCTGCTTTCTGTCTTGAATATTGACCTTAGAGTTACACCATCTCATTGTCGCTGCACGCAGACTTCTCAGCTATCAAAGTTCACCCACAGGACTCAAAGTATTCCTAACTCAGAAACACCTTGCCTTTTATGTCCTCCTCCTCTTCCCCCTCCTTCCTCCACATGAGCAGTTTAATTTCACAAGCAAACTCCATTTCTTTGTGAATTTCAACAAGTGGTTTACCTGTTTCATGGTAAAAATTGTACTTCAAATTGAAATGTCTTTTTCACTGTGACTGTCATAATATTTTCCATTTGAGGCTGAGACTCCACTGTGGGTTTTCTGTGCCACATTGTCATCTACACAAATCTGAGCTTAAACACGTGGAAATTCTGACTTTTCTGTAAGAAATATGAAGTGGGTTTTTTCTATATTTTTCAAGGTAGCTATTTCATTGGTTGGGCTGTTGGGTTTTGCCCCATGCCCTGGTCTTTCCCAGTTCAACAACTGATGGAAGCTTTCTTAAGATTTGGCGCTTGTTTGCATTCACTGTATTGTGTCATTTCTATGAGAATGAGTGATGGTAATTTTTTATCTGATTGCTTACCCTGAAAAGGTGATAAAGGAATAATTACCCCAAACCAGGAATTTCCAAACTATCATTGCTTGGGTGCCGCTACTGTTGGCAGTGGTGGTTACGTACGGCACCGAAGTGGTTTCCCTGTATCTTAGTCCTCAGTAAGGAGCTCAGAGAAGTCAGCTTCTTACTAAGCAAGCTGAGCTAAACTTTGAGTGGTTCCATGGTGGAAACGGCTCTATGATGGAAAGAACTGCCCTCATTGTGGGCTTGGAGGGGGTTTTGGTAAGCTGTTGAACTCTTTGCCTTCAAGTCAATGGCCTATGGACCAAGACCCATTGTGCCCAGTAGCACAAGCCATGTATTTTTAGAGCTCATTTTGACTATTTGTGTTTGCCTATTATACAGTATTTGACAAAGGTTGAAATCTCTCTTGGCAGTCAAGTGGCTTCGTATGGTGGTTTGTTATCTGGAGCAAAGTCTGCTGCTGAGATCATCACCAGGATGGAATTTTGTAATACACTTTTACATCTTTCTGTTAGGTAATAGGAAATATGGAAAAATGAACAGCCACTGGGAAATGTTCATGTCCACAAATATAAGTATTTTTTATTATGAGTTACTTAATACAAGGGGAAATTTGCAGCTATTTCAACAATGTGACATTTCTTGTGACAAGTTCTCTAAAATCCAGACCATAATTTCTGCTGTGGCTGGCTGTGTCTCTTGCCAAATGGATTGTGAGAATTACTGGTCACACAAACTGCTGCTATTGTAACCAGTTTAGCTGTAGTCTGGCCTAATCAATTGTGCTGCAACCCAAGTCACACTCACTTTGGGTAACTTTATAATGTATATCAGGTTTTACACGTGTGGGGCTATGATGTGGTCGCATCTGTAGAGTGAGGGGGCCAGGAGACAGAATTTGGAAATGAACCCAAGGGAGATGTATTCAGGTCTACTCAACTGGAGCTCACCAACTTCTTTCTTGACAGTTGTGTCTGAGCAGCTTCCAGTTGTGTATTAGGCAACAAGACTAACATTTGTCACATGTTGTTTATTCTCTTATCTTCTCCCCGGAAGAAGGAGCATGTGTGCTGGAGTATTCCTTTCCTTGTGGAGTTTGTTCCTCAAATCCCTTGTAGCATGTGGAAATCGTGCCTTTATCATTAGCTTTTATCATCTCTATGAACCTTGAAATTTGATGGAATCTGGATAGTTACCCATCATTGGAAAAGCTCAGTCCTGTGTGTGAATAGTTGATGGGAACAACCATCACAACATCAGTCAGTGCAGGGAACAACCATCTGAAGAGGTGTAATACCACCTCTCTTAGTTGAATCAATCATTTTGTGCCGCATGCTTGTAGGGGAATATGTTTCTCTCTCTATGCTAAATGATAATATATTTAACTGTAGCTTCGTCTGGAACAGCAAAAAGCAGCCTTCCCTTTCCCTTGCATCTTTACACTTTACCTAAGTTCCTTGATAACATGGTGGAGCCAAACCAGGTGGGCTAATTCAGCCCTGCTTCAGGTTGCTTCATTTAATCCCTTCAGTTGCATTGGATTTTTTTGATTAGACACCAAGTTAGCTTCTAATAAAGGTGTCAGTGACAGGCATTGATGCCATCTAGATGCATGACAAAGCACTGTAATGGTGGTGATAAAAGTCTTTCCATCCTAGGGAGCTGCCAGTATGTTTTCCTAAAGGTGCTTCCAGAATGAGATGGCGGGTTCATGTTTAAGAGCTGAAGCTTGATCCAGATCGTTCACATCAAGGGCAATTAGTCTGGGAATGATAATGAGCCTCACACTTGTCCTCCACTGAGATTCCCAGTACCAATGCCAGTTAAGGCAACAGTGTAAGCTAGTGAGGGAAATAAAATGAAGACCACAGCAGCTGTCTGGTTGAAGAGCAAGTAATTTTCTGAGGTAAGATAAGCCTTATGGCTAAAAAAAAAAGAGAAAAAAATCCACAGTTTGGATGCTTACTTAAAGCAGCTTTTTTGAAAAACTTGGTTGTGTCACTGAACTGCATGTACAAACAAAGTTCTTGAGAAAACCAGAAACTTTCTGCAAACATGTTCATTTTGCCAACTTTCTTTTTTCTGAGGCACAAACTTTCGAAATGTTTTGACCGACTCTGATAGCAGAGGCTTTTTCATCTGCCATCACGTAGGTGATGTGGGGCACACGCTGTGGTACCTGCTAGTCCTGCCGTGGAGACTTTTCAGAGAATTTCCCTGACCTCGGTGGGTCTTTCTGAGGTTTAGGGCTTCAGCCCAAGCGAGAGGAAGCTGACCACCTGGTTTCTTGTTGGCTACGGGTGTCCTCCCTCCGGCATTTTCCCATCCCAGTGGTGACAGTGCATCTTGGCTGCAATTAGTGCAGCTTGGATTTCATTAAGTAAATGACTGTGAAAAACTTTCAATACTGGGACAAACCCAATAGAAACATGTGTATTATCCAAGAGAGGATATTTCTTTGGCTGGAAACTAAAAATCTCACCTAAGACTTTCAAAACTCTGAAAGAAGTTTGACCTTCTCCATCCCCCAGCCAGCTCTGAAAATAGCAGCCGGTGGTGTTTTACTAGACTTGCAGTGCTGACTTAATAGCTCTTTAGTTATTAGAGAATAAATGTTCATGTTCTACAAGTTTAAATTATATTAAAAACCTTTATTAGCACGGCTTGGCAAAATGCACTTCTGGATAGCTTTCTGGCCTTGGGTTAGGCTATTCTTGTGGTTTCTTAATGACATGCTACAAAAGGGATATGCTTTATGAGAATCTGGTGCCAGGTTTTGCATGTATTAAGAGACGTTTGCCATTTGTTTACAGTGCTGCTGAGTGAAACAAAAAACCTTAAAAATTGGAGTTATTCTTGCATTCATCTGTCTTGATTTTCATTGTACGTGGCTTCTTATTTTTTTTATATATGTATTTATAGTATATATATTTTAATATTATCCCGTCTCTGTGAGTTACTCGTGGCAGCACAGCTCTGGCATGTGACAATGCTGTTACCAAAGTTACTCTCTTGTCTGTTACTGTTCTGTTCTTACCAACCTTCCCTTGGTAATTTTGGCAAAGTTGTCTCTGCGAAAGGACAACTCCTCTGAGCCGCGTAATGGGTTTCCCCACCGTTGGGAGCAGAATTAGGCCACTGGGGCAGCCCATTTTTTGTGAAGGCAAGCGTTTGTAGCACGGGCAAAATGTCTCAGCAGTTTCTTTCCCACGAGACTCGGTGACACGCAGGCAGCGCTGGCGTGTGATTCAGCTGGTTGGTTTGTTTTCCCCGCTTGTCGTCTGTTTATTTGCTTTGCGACCAACAAGTCTGCCTCTTTTTCCTTCTGCTGATACTTTGTGTGAAAAACGGATGGGGCCAAGTACCCGGCGGGTGGGAGGAGGTGTGTGCGGTGGGAAAATGGGGCCAGGAAAAAGGTCTGGGAGTTGAGTAACCTTTTTTAGGTGTCTTTCCATGGCAAGAGTTTGCTGCGAAGGTGTGAGTTTTTGATAGCAAAAAGTGGGTTGCAGTGGATTTGACCTAATGCTCTTGTTCTTTCTGCAGTGGGGAAGCCTCACAAGTGCAACTACTGCGGCCGGAGCTACAAGCAGCGCAGTTCGCTGGAGGAGCACAAGGAACGCTGCCACAACTATCTGCAGAATGTCAGTATGGAGGCTGCTGGGCAGGTCATGAGTCACCATGGTGGGTGGAAACCGCCTATTGAGGTCTCTTGGACTTGGAGCATCTCTTGCGGGTTTTTGTTTTTTCCCATCTGTTTTTCTCCCTTCCTTTCAGCTTTGCATCATTTCCATTGTATAGATTGCTTATACTCAGATAGGCAGGAAGAGAATAGATGGGCTATAATCCTCACTCCGTCCAATTTAACAGCACTGGGTTTGCTGATTTTTTTTTTAAGTCAGTATTTCACTTTTTACTATGTATAAATATGTGGACATGAAATTAAAGTGAAGCTACCCCAAAAATGAACTAAGCCATGTATAAAATGTATGATTCCCCTCCCCTTCCTTTCTGGATGTGACTGATAATTATAAGAGATAAGAGTGGTGGAGGTATTCAGAAGTCATTATTTTTATTATGACTATAGTCATTACTACCCCCTGTAATATCATCTTATATTCCCAAAAAAGGGAGGGAGGAATGCAAAAATCTCCAGAGCAGAATGGCATTCAACAGTGTTGATGAAATGAATTGTAACCAAAAAAAGTGTTTATATGCATTTACATGTGTTAGTATTAATGTTAACTAACACCACATGTGTTAATATACAAAAAGGCTGAAGATTGCCAAAAAAGATTGTTGAAAGCAAGAAATGTCAAACTCCATGAATTTGCTTTCAAAAATTCCTGTAGCTATTGGTATAGACAGTGAGTGTAATGTCTCCGACTTCAGGGTTGTAGGCTTATCTGTAGCACTAAATGCTGAATGGTAGCTGTCCAAAAATCGTTATAATTTCACTAAAAACTACTGTCTTGGAAACTTTGAAAACTGAACGTCTTTTAACTTTTAAAAGTTGTCTTTAAATGTTTGCTAGCTGAATTATTTAAAAGTTCTTACTAATCAGAAAATATAAAAATTATACGTTTTCCATATTGATTAAAAATTACCATATACCTAAGAATAAATGAAAAGGCAAAAGAATGTTTCCTCTTCCTTCCCCCCCCACTATTTTACTTCTCATTGTTGACTGGAGTCATACGGCTTCTTCTGGAAATTAATTATGTAAAAGTTCTGAAAGGCCCTTTCTAAAAACCTAAAAATACAAGCTGAAATAAAATCTATTCAGCATTTCAAATATGGGCAATTTTTTGGTTTAAAAAAAAAAATAATCACCCAAACATTAAGACGTATTCGTCCATGAACAATTTAATCCTATAAGGGCATTCTGTATGTATCTAACATATTGCCAAAATACTCAGTGCTCTATTAAGTAATTACTATCTTTGTAGACACCCTGGAGATTAAAATCAACATTTAAAATGTAATGGATGACTTTGAAGACATTGAAGTTAGTGATTATCTGCTTTAGGCCTGGCCTTAATGCTTGTAAAAGTCGGTGGAAAGACCGATTTTGGGGCTTTGCTATTTGCAGGTATCTGTCGTGCGCTTGGTCTGTTAGCTGGAGCACTTAGTTGGTAGTAGAAGTTTAACCACCAACTCCATCCCCAACAAAATCCAGGCACTTCACTCTATAAGGGTGTGCACCTCTGCTTAACCAGCGAGGTGGTGATTTCAGTCAGCCTTTCCTTGGGGCAGTTGTGGTAGGCTGATGTAGTTATGACACCCAGGATGTTTCAGAGATCATGTTGTAGAATCGTAGAATCATAGAGTGGTTTGAGTTGGAAGGGACCTTAAAGCTTGTCTGGGTCCAACCCCCCTGCCATGGCCAGGGACACCTTCCACTAGACCAGGTTGCTAAAAGCCTCATCCAGCCTGGCCTTGAACACTTCCAGGGATGGGAAGCACAATTCTCTCAGCCTTTCATCATAGCAGAGGTGCTTGATCCCGCGGAGCATCTTCATGGCCTCCTCTGGACTTGTTCCAATCAGTCTATATCCTTCTGATGTTGTGGATTCCACAGCTGAACCTTCCCAAATTCCACGCAACTTTCAGGTTTGTTATTCAGTTATTGATTAAAATTGGGTTTACTCTCATTGATAGTGTACTTTTGAGGAAATCTAAAAGCTTTTTCTGCTGCTTAATGTTATGAGTTAATGTTAAGGGTAAGTCCTTAACCTTGTCTGCCCAAAGAAGCTGGAACAGTTGACCTTACACTGATTTTTTTTTTTTTCTACCAACCAAAGTTAAACCAGTGTAAACCCCATGTGGACAGTTCTTTTATTTGCAGCCTGACTGACTTTGCTGAAATGTTCACACAGCCACTTTACCCTTCTCAACAAAATTACCTTAAAACAGCACTTTGAATTCAACTAGTACCTCTTTCTCCTTGGGCCAAATATGCCTAAATCTCCCCTGGTGAATGTTTAAGGGAGGTTTGATTCACTGTCTCTGTTGTGCTGTTCACTGAGGGCATAATGAGGCCAGACAGTGACAGGGAGCTCCCAATTCAGCTGGGACCAGCAATAAATCTCACCTGGTGTCCCAGCATCACTCCCACCTGAGGCTCAGCATGGGATCGAGGGTCATGAGCACCAGCCTGTAGAGGCCTGCTGCAAATCCCTTTCTCCTGGGACTATAAAGACACCTGGGAAGGAGTATACAAAGGGTTACTCAGCTTAAGTTAGGTCATAGTCTAACCCTGAAAAATGTATGAATTTCCTTGTTTCCCATGTCACACATGGGAAGGGTGTTCCTGAGGATGAGTGCATGCTTTGGAGATGTCAGTCATAGGTTTATTTTGCATCACACTGAGGTTAAGTTTTCTTGACTCTCTTTCCAAATACTTCATAAGTGTTTAGTTCTTGCTGAGTGTTTTGAAGCCTCTGAATGCGTTTGGGTGTGACTTTTGGTCACTTCATTGTTATGAACAGAACAGGTAGGGGTGGAGAATTTCTTATCCCAACAGCATCCTGCTTTTAAGGCAGCAGGTGGCTGTGCTGGGTCTCAACCACTATGGTCAACGTTTACCATCAGTCCAGATTATTTCTGCAGAGATTAACTGCTCCAGAAAACTGGAGGCAGCCCGTAGAGAGTTTGGATTTGTTTCAAGCATTGTGCTTGAGTTGATCAGTTTATAGGTGTGCTACAGACATCTACTTGGGTGCTTTTGCCTGGCCTGATGAGGCCTTTAATTTCAATTATCTTTGTCTTGCAGATGGCTAGATCACCTGACTAAACCCACAAGGGGAAGTGAGAGGAGGGGAAGGAGGGTTGGTTTCAGAGGAGGGGAAGGAGGGCTGGTTTTGGTGTGTGAGGAGGAACCGACAAGTCTCTGTGTCTCTCTCCATCTTCTTGAAGGGTGCCGGTTGCTTGCTGAGCTGCCCCTCCTTGTGGCTAGGTCTTGTTCCCTGCTTGGCACAATGGGAAGAGAACTCCTGTGACTTTGTTGTTGGCAATTTTTGGCTAAGCAGTACTGGCCCAGGAGGTAGAAATTAGTCTGTGGTCTCTTAGCCAGTGGTGTGTTGGGGGTGACCAAAGTGACATCTCTGAATGCCAAGAATATGGCCTTTGCAGGAACAACCAGGGAGAAATGTTAAATGGATTACACCCGGTTATATGTTCTCCATCTCCAAAGGAAAATGTCCAGAGAAATTCTTAAAGTGTAGTGAAGGATACTCTTCAGAAGGAGGAAGAAGCCTAGCCCTAGGCTGTGCAAGGCTCCAAGGCCAGCTCCACATAAAACACACAATGGCCTTTAGTCCTTCCTTCTTACATAGTTGCTTAAAACATCATGAAAATGCTGGTCCCACAGGAGACTTCACACCAGGGTCCATGGGACTATTTCCTGTCATTTCTCTGCACACACACACTTTTTTAAAATAGCAATATTGTGAGCTTAGGAAAGGAAATTGAGGTTGATGGAGTAATAATAATTTATACCAGCTGAGACTTAGTCCAGTGTCTGTTTTCTGCACACAAAAGTATTTATTAGCAAAGCACACACTGAGTAATTTTTTTACTTCTTTTTTCACCCCTATTCTTTCCTCACTGGAACAGCATAAACTTTTTTTATCAGTGCATGTGACTTCTTACAAAGTAAGAAGCAAACACTGAAAGTCGCTTTGAGCACTATGATTGAAAGACCAATGTCTTCAGGAAAATAGTCTTTATTCTGGAGACCATCCTTGAGAGTTTGGGCTTAGAAACAACAGCTGGCGTTAACTGCAGCTGAGGGACACTAACGGTGTCCGAGGCAGTGAACGTTTGCACAGGCAATCCGGGAGCTCAACCTGGGAGCTGATTAGGGTCTTCCCTGAACAGAAACACACTAAAATGTGAGCTCTTAAGATTAAAGCCTTCCTGAGCTGAGACCGTAGGTTCACAGCCTACAATAAGTTGCTGTATCAAAGCTATTTGTAACACGTCAGCTGTTCTTTGGTACCTCCCACTACCAAGGGAATGAAGCACAATGAAATACGAAGAAGGAATTGCGTTTACCGCAGAGTAAAGGTGTATGCATGAGCTTCCACTGCCGAGCAGCTGATTTGTGACAACTGTTGGTTGGGTCTGATTGGCTCACTTTTCCACTTTATTTTTTTTCCTCAAAAGGAAAATGACGTGCACTGGGTTATTTGTCCTTTATTTGTATGTTTTTTAAATGGAAATGAAAATTAATATATCTAGAATTGACAGTGTGATCTTTAGCTTAATTCTTTGGGTTTGTAAAATGTGACATCTCACCTGTTTTTGGTCCGGTTTTGCATGCAATTTAAATGGTTTCAGAAACTAGGCTATTTCTATCTCTCCCTTCTCCCAGGAAATCTACATAACAAAACACATTCCAGTAACTTATTCACATCGCAACACAAATATTAGTGTTACTCAGTGTTTCTGTTGCACAAGAGCCATGCTCTGGATTTTAGAGTTGAGTTCTGAAGTGGGGAAACAAGCTTGCAGCATGAAAGAAAAGAAAATGCTTTTATGGGTGATGATTTTACTTCTAAAAGGAGTCCAAGCAGAATTTTTGCCTGCCTTAAAGAAGAGCAGATGTCTTTTTTAGCACTATTCATTTTTCATGGAAGAAAGGTTTCAAATTCCATCTAGGAAATTTTACACACATATGCCCAACAGTAGATTTATTTAATTATTACTTAATTGTTATAAGACATACAAATGTCACTACACTTGGGGCTTAATCAGATGGCTGTGAAAGTAATCAGGTTTTCAGCTGACTTAGTGGGCAAGTATAGTCCTACAAAGCCAGCATACCTTTAGCAGGTCTTCCTAGGAGGGATTTAGAGCCCTCTGCACTTGCCTAGGTCTCCACCACCAGCCTCATGTATCCTGTACACCAAGGGCTGGAAATTCTTGAGGTGGCACTCGCATGCAAACCTGGCCCATCGCAGTGAGGAGTGGGTATTGCCACTGAGCAGCCATCCAGGGTTTCATGCAGCATGCGTGTGCATGCACACACTGATTTTTGGTAAGCCAAAAGGACAGTCAGACGCCAGTTCCCAGTGAAAATCAATAGATGTAATCTTTCCTTTCTTCCAGAATCTCCTGGGTAACTACTTGAGTAGAACTAGTGCAGGTAGCTCCTGCCCAAGCACAGTATTTAAATAACCTTCAAAATTTAGCTTTAGCTATTCAAGTGTTCCAGACTTCCCAGTCTGCACTGGGCATTAATTAGGTCACTCAAACACTGCATCCAATTTTGTTGCAACATTAGATTCATTTCATATTTATGCTTTTTCTTCCTCTCTTTCAGTTATGCCAGCAGGACTGCCTTGTAAATGAGAAACCATTGTGTTTCTCAGGGGGAGCATCCTGTACAAATAAAAAAGCAGCAGAGTAAATCATTTTATAGCATATGGTGGATTCTGAGCCTCAAAGTACTCGGCTTTCCATAGCAGCAGAGGCACAAATGGAATCAAATGAATAAATTGCCATGTTTTCTTATTATGAATGTCTGAATTGAGAAGTTCACCTGAGCAGATACTCTGTTTTGTAATTGCCTGGTATTTGTTCTTCCTTACTAGAAAGAAGGCAAAGACAAGGCTTTTATCACCCCATTTTTCATATATTATGTGCTAGCAAACAGCTGTGTGTTTAAGAACAGGGGGGTGATTATTCCATATTAGGATCCTGAAGGTAGTAAAGCTACATGGGGGGAAATTAGGCTGGGGGTGTTCATTTATGGCACAGTCACAGGGAGAAGGTATCTGTCACATGAAAGGCTGCTACAGTGAGAGACCAGAGGAGGACCAGCAGAAGATGTGGAGTTCAGTCCTCCTCTGCTACCTCTGCAATACTACCCGTGACTCTTCTGGGAGTTTTATCTGATACAGAGAATGCAATGGGTTGCTGACAGTTTACAAATTGTAGGAACTCTTTGCAAGATCGTCCCAGTTTCTCTGCCATCCATTTTTCTCCTCAAATAACTTCTTACACCTCAGCCATCCCATTAGCACACAGACTGGTGGCTGATCCTTCCCAGGTTTCTCTCGCTACCTTCTGAAGATGAATGCGGGACAATTAGGCCATGCATTAAATTCATGGTAGCAGAGCAATGGGAAGAGCTACATGTGGAATCACACTTTTAACATACATTGCTAATGAACTGGACTCTCTGAGCCTGATCAGCATGGCACCACTGACCCTTCTTGGTGTTTATAAGAGGATGCTCAACAGACTACTCTGTAGGGATTTAGGGATCATCTATGTCAGCAAGTAATATAGACCCCTGCACAAGTCAGTTGGTAGCAACTCCTGTACTGCTCTAGCATCTTATTCTCTAACCCAACAAGCGACAGAGTGAAATGAGTAAATATAGGAGTCATTAATTTCTTGTTACTGTCTCTAAGACAGTGTATATGCATTCCCCTAATGTAGTTAGCACAGGGATGCTCCCGGCTGATCCCAAAAACTGGGAAGACAGATGCAGAAGACTCGCAATCACTGGTTGTTAGGACTGTGTTTGAAGGGAAACTAAAATATTAATCAAAAAAACTACAGTTTCTGTGAATGATTCTGAAGGGAATTTCCATATGATGTTAATCCTGTAATTCCAGTACACTGTTTGTTGATTTTACAATCTCATGTATAGACAGAGGGAACACTTCTAACAAACACATCCTTCGTTCCGGATGCCTTTGTCCTGGGGAATGCACTGCCCAGTCCAGGAAACACAAGTCATCAATGTCTTGTATGTTTTATAGTCACTGAGATTAGTGCCAAAAGAAAGGAAGAACGGTAAGCATGCCAGATGATCAGCGTGAAGTTAAGGGAATACACAAAGAATGATAACCAAAAAGTCACATTGGCAGCAGGTGACCATATTGAAGGGACAGTAACAGAAAATGTCATATACAGGGTGAGTTTACACAAGTGTCCCCTCCTCGCTGGGGATCTTCAGTATTCAGAACAGGTGCTTTAATAAATGCTTGGAGTTGGGCTTCTGCTAAATAAGGTGGTCCCAGAGGCGTTTTGTAAACATGGCTCTGTTTCAAAGTGAATGCTGTCTTGATGCCCAGTGTGTTCTTGCACCCTGCTTTATTTTGTGTTGCACCTGTTGCTCAATCAGCAGGGCTCAAATGATCTGTGTTGTCTGTGAAGTGTAGACCAGACCTGTCTGATACAATGTTTTGGTTTTGTGTAGTACCTCCTATGGAAGATTGTAAGGAACAAGAGCCTGTGATGGACAACAATATTTCTCTGGTGCCTTTTGAGAGACCTGCTGTAATAGAGAAGCTGACAAGCAACATGGGAAAGCGTAAAAGCTCCACCCCACAGAAGTTTGTGGGTAAGCTTGAAATACGCCTTTTACTATTTTTAGTGTGTAGGAATAGATTACTGTAATCTGTAACAGCCAAAAGAGCAAGGGGAAAAGTAGCGTGCTCAGAACTTGGTCGTGATGGGGTGGGACAGCATTGGTGATGGTTAAATCACACCAAGAAATGCTGAAAATTATTGAATTAATTATACCACACCAGAGAATTCAAAAGCGAGGTCCCCAAAATCATCAAAACGGCTTAGAAAATCTTAAGCTTTTTACTGTGCCTTATGGCTGTTGTGGTGTTCTTTAGTTTTCTCTGGCCATTTTGAGATTTAGACTTATCCTTCCCTCTCTTTGCCCCAGCAAATAAAAACTTAAGACTTGCATATAATTATCTGTCTCCATATGTGTGCGTGTTAAAAAAACCCACCAAGTATCTCATATTGTATTAAATTCTTGAGAATTGGCAACAGCTGGTCTGATAATACCGGCATGAGGAAGTAAAATCACATCGCTTCTGTTGGAAGAAGTGCCTGGTCCAAGTGCAGTGTTCTGCACACAACAAACTTATTAATACATGAATATAAAACAGCATTGGATGACTTTTGGTTATCAAATTTAGAATCCTAGGCCCAGAATTCATATTTTGCTTTCTATCTTGACATCTTAAAATTGTTTGGCTTGTAACAGGAGACAGTATGGGGAATTTTACTTGGTTTGAGCTGTAGCTTGAAGGTTCCTTTTATTGCTAGTGAGGCAATACTAAACTTAAGAGGCAGCCAGGGCAGAGAATTATTTGGGGCAAATGTATGCTGCTAGACTCCAGTGTCATGTAATATGCATTTTCCACACTTGCTCCCTGGAAGGACAGTCTTACAGATTTTAAGGGTGTCATCTACTCATTCTGCCTACACTTCTGGAGAGAGGATCAGAGAATTGTAAGCAATTAATGCAGCTATTTAGAAAAGTCATTGCCCCTCAGCTACAGGCAGATTCAGATGGATTTGTTAAATCACCACTGAAGGTGGTTTTAAGCTAACCCACATGCTTTTGAATAGTAGGGGGCTAGCAGCATGCAGCAGCTCACCTGGGTGGCACTGACACACTGACCTGGCTGCTCTCAGTCATCTGACCATTCCCAAATATCAGTGCCAAGCCAAGGTTAGGTCAGGAATAATCCAACCCACAGGAGGAATGCTGGGAGTAATCAGTATTTCCTGTATTGTTCTTACTCCTTCTGAGATAAAAGCCTAATTCTTAGACTGTTGTCTCTCTGAGCGCTCTGCGGTGAGTTACTGTATAGCTGGTAAGAACTGGGGGATTTATACTCTGATTTAATTTATTGCTGTGACAACAGTTGGGGTTGAAGAGGGTGGAAATGGGAGCAGGATTCTGTACTGACAAGCCAAATACAGCTTTATGAGATTGTAAACACAAATTCATCATGGCAGGTTTCCCTAGCATTGTCTCAGCAAGTGCTGTATGTTCCTGCAGGTTGTGATCAACAGTGAAATAGTTAACCATGCTGACAGTTAGGCTGGTGTGTCTATACCTCAGACACATTACAGCCTCAAAAGGAAGAAGGGCTGTTCACACCTCTCGCTCTTTTTACTCCCAGGTTGTCCACAGACTTGACCAGAATTGTGCTTGCAGAACCTCTCAGAAGTTATCTTTGGAGGGGCTGGATAGCTTTGAAGGTTATTTTACTCGTCCAGGTGTTGTTACTGTTGTCAAAGGCAAATTTCCTGATTGGAAATCCTTGCCTGGGAGATGCTGTAGCAGATTCTTCTTCTCTTCAGTAGGGTATGCTACTTTGTCCTTAGATAAATCTGTTTCTTCTATAGGTGCAACAGATCATTTTGGTATTCCATTTTTATGGGGTTTCATGTGACGTGCAGCTTTTTATCCAGAGCCAGCTGTATGGAAAAAATGTGTCTTTTGTATTTACTGTATCATATTTTTCTGCCTTTTCTGATGTTTCATGGCATCACACTGAACTGAAAAGCAGCAGCCTCTGCTTTGCTACCTTTTTTTCACCATGACCTCACTTTTCTTCCCGTTTTCTCCCCGATGAAATATTGTTCAACTCTATCAGGAAGAACTTGTAATGGTTCTCTTGCTTGCAGGAAATTTTCCTGTGCATACTGCAAGTGTGGCACCTGTCCAAAACAACTTAATGGTGTTTATGAGAAGGTCATGTAAGCATAAGCTAAAAATCTTTGCATGCTACATCTATCAATGCTTTACTGCCCTTTCTGATCAGCAATCTCCAAGGGACCTTGGTTACGAACCACAGTCTCTGGCTGAAATTTCAGGAGGAAAGGAAGCAGCATGCAGCAAATAGAGTTGATTTTGGAGTGAGAGACTTAGTTATGTATCTGCTATTGAGGTACTAGCCTTAGCAAACCTGTTGAAGTAGTGGAGGCAGAAGAACTTACGGTGCACAGGAGTCTGAGTACTTTTTGCCTTCCCTTTGGTGAGGGGAGAAGCAGACACTAGTGAAGGGAGAAACAACAATCTTCAAGCTGATGGTGTGAAACAAATCCACATGTTTTCGGTTTGTGTGTGGTGCATACTCTGAGTGTCACAGAGGTTAACAACTGGCAGGATACAAAAGGAGACATTTGGCTTACAATAAGACCAGGTTTGTTACGGTAAGAATTAAAAATACACATATGTCTCAGACCAGATGAAGATCAACCAGCTTCAAAATTAGAGTCAGCTTCTAGTTAATGGGGGTTGGAAAGACATTTACCCAGTGGTGAACTCTGCAACTGCTTTCTCCAAGGTTTCTTGCAGCTTTCTCCCAAGCATCCGCACTGCGGTTGCTTTAGATACCTGTAGTCCATCTTGTCAAGTGTCACAGGACAGCTGTGTCTGTGTGCTTTCATCTAGCTTCAGCTTCCCGTTTTGAAGCTTTTTGGAATGTTGTACAGTAAGATGACCACAGTGGAGAATGTTTTTTCTATTTCACTAATGTAGGACAAGAACAAATAGAATTTGAGCATAATTTTATGTGAAAAATTCAAAATTATTAATCTGATTATTTAGGTTTAAGTACATATTTGGCTAAAGAGGAAATAAAATTGAAATCCATGTTGGACTGGTTTGTTAATGTTTCTTCTGAGCTTGGTGTTTTACACCCTCTCCTCCCCACGTTATCATTTATTTTACTTTTTTATGTCACGCTCCACTTCTAAGGCTCTGACATCTTTGGAACCAGTTCATAATTAAAGGAATGAATAATTCAGGTCAGTGACAATTTAGTTTTCTCTACTCTGCTGTCTGTGGTGGAGTAACTAAATGTGGAAGATAAAAGGACTCAAAATAAGGTTTGCGTCATTCATCCCAGCAGTCGTTAAAGGATAGGTGTGTTTTATCGATCTGTATAGCCTACGAAGGACTGACAGTGTGTTTGGAGGCTGGATCAGACTCTCACCACAGTCAATTCTTTATTCAGACACAGGAATGATACAGGTGGCCAGAGCAGGTGACAGGAACCAATGGACTGACAGTGTGTTTGGAGGCTGGATCAGACTCTCACCACAGTCAATTCTTTATTCAGACACAGGTGGCCAGAGCAGGTGACGGGTACCAATGGACTCTTCCATTTTCATTTCTTTTCACTGTGCCAAAGCCACCACATGCCTCCTGGAGCTCTCCTCCAGCCCCACTTTGGCCCACCCAGGAAGGAGCAACTCAAGTCAGGCTGGAGCCATGTCCCATTAGAGAGTTGTCCATCCTATCAGTGACAGGACAGCTGTCACGGACAGCAAGATTGCCAGTCCACAGCAGAAACACTCAAAAGAGGATGTTTGATGGCAAGAATCATCCTTAGGTCATGTTAGATTACAAAGGTCATTGTCATAGCACCGTTGGCTTCTTCCTTCCCTATTTTTTTTCCAAATGTCTAATGTGTAACCGAGGAACAGTTTTGTACATTCTGCTTTCTTCTGATAAGCTGTAAGTGTAATTTAGGGAAACGCGGTGAGGTGCATGAACGTGGTGTCTAATCAGTGTGAGCAGTACTGCTGAAGTGAGTGGGAATATTCACGTGCTTCACTTCAGGCGTGCATTTAATTACCTTGCTCATCAGGGCTAAGTTCCCAACCAAAAGTGCTGCATCATCTCCAAGGATAACCTGATTGTTCCATGGGTAATGCAAAATTATTTCTCTCTTTAGGCATCACTTTAAGATAAGCTGCACTAAGTGGAATGAATTATTATAGTCAAAAATAAAATACTGAGTGATAGCTATGTTGAAATGTACTAATGCTATTTGGAAGAGATTTGGGATTACAGTTCTGTTTCTTTCTTATGGTGGGTTATACATATTTTGTTCTAAGCAATTCTGGCAAAGGGTGATAGAAGATTCTCAAGTTTTTAATTCTTGGATAGCCAAACCAGTTGTATGTAGTGATTCCTTGAATTTATTATCTTACGCTATTCAAGTCTGGTTATGTGTACCAGGGCAGTGAAAAGTAACAAAGACAATGAAAACCAACCAAAATTATTTATCAGACTTTGCAAACTCAGCTTAAAAAGTTAACTGTCAACAAGTAGCTAATATTTGTCTGTGTGAACACGTAAGCATGTGTACAGTGTGTGTAACCTATTCTATTTAAAAAGAAGAGTTATTATACGAACTTTGCTTGTACTGACACTAAAGCCATCACTGGGAAAGCAGTGCTGCTGAGCTGAGCCCTGATGTAAGTAGTGGTAAATTTTTTAACTTCAAAGGAGAGCTGTGATTTGTAACGTGCCCTGTGACTAGCATAACTTACCAGCATGTGGTTCTGGTTTCGCATATCTGTGATGCTATTGATTTAAAAAGGTTATGAGGATGTGAATTTGGATTCACATAGTGATGATTCAGCCAGCTTCATCATCATTATGTATTTATTTATCCTACGTTGATGAACGTTGCTTTTGCCTTTTACCAAATGACACTAAGCTGTACGTGCGGTTTCTCTATTTTGTTCTTGCCTAAATAGACACTGGTGTATGTGTGTGTCGTCTTTTCAACCCAAAACATGGGGATAGGCCTTTTTTATTGAGGGGTTGAATTACAAAGATAGCCTGAATGCAAGATGGTAGGTCGTTCCCAGTGCTCTTGGTACCTGCTCCGTTCTGTGGCTACGTGCAGTTATTCTGTTTTTTTTCTGCTGGTTGAAGGATTTACATATTGTAAAGGTGACACTACCATTCCCCTGTACCTGTTGCTTAGGTTTCTTGCTACGCAGCCCTGTTGTAAGGTATGTATAAGTCACCTCAGAGTGCAGGGGATGTGTGGTACTGTCTCTTAATTTTGAGAGAGTATGTCTGATGGTATAAACTGATGGAGTTTCATTTGACCTCGGTATTTCAGTCCCATTTTCTACCAGTTAACTTGTATTTCCTAACTGGAAGCATGGGCACAGTCAGGTCCAGCAGAAGGGTTGGATTCAGTCTGGAGGTTGCTACAGCTGCATGTTTCACCTGGAGTAAACAAATAAAAAGCTGCTGGTGCGGTGGCTGTTTTACCCATCCCAGGACAAAATCTTTGCAGGAGGTCAGTAAACAAGTAGGAGGAGGCTAACTTTGGACTCTGGAATTAATTTCTCCTCAAGTCAGGGATTTTCCATCCCTCCCCATCCCTTTTACAGTGAAACCTTGGAGTGATTACGTTGATTTTTCTCATTAATTTGCTCTTGTCCCTTAGGTGAAAAGCTCATGAGGTTTGGCTATCCAGATATTCCCTTTGACATGAACCTAACCTATGAGAAGGAGGCTGAGCTGATGCAGTCTCACATGATGGACCAAGCCATCAACAATGCAATCACCTACCTTGGAGCTGAGGCACTTCACCCCCTGATGCAGCACACACCAAGCACAATTGCAGAGGTGGCCCCGGTCATCAGCTCAGCTTACGCTCAGGTCTATCATCCGAACAGGATAGAAAGGCCCATTAGCAGGGAAACCCCTGACAGTCACGAGAACAACATGGATGGCCCGATCTCCCTCATCAGACCAAAGAGTCGAACCCAGGATAGAGAGGGCTCCCCCAGCAATAGCTGCCTGGATTCTACTGACTCAGAGAGCAGCCACGAAGACCGCCAGTCCTACCAAGGAAACTCTGCCTTAAATCCCAAGAGAAAGCCAAGCCCAGCTTATATGAAGGAGGACGCCAAGGCTTTGGATGCCACAAAAGCTTCTAAGGGCTCTTTAAAGGATATCTACAAGGTCATCAACGGAGAAGGGGAGCAAATTAGGGCTTTCAAGTGCGAGCACTGTCGCGTCCTTTTCCTGGACCATGTCATGTACACCATCCACATGGGCTGCCACGGCTACCGGGACCCGCTAGAGTGCAACATCTGTGGCTACCGAAGCCAGGACCGCTATGAGTTCTCGTCGCACATAGTCCGAGGAGAGCACACATTCCACTAGGCCTTCTCATCCAAAGGGGACTCGTATGAAGTAGAAGAACTGCACATGAAGAAATACTGCACTTACAATCCCACTTTTCCTCAAGACATTGAGACGCCTATTTTGTTGTTGTTGCTGTTGTTGTTGTTGCTGTTGTTTAATTATTATTATTAACCTTATTTTATGTGGACCCAACCTCATTTGCTTTGCCCAGCTTAAGAATGGAAAGAAGGAAGGGAAGGGATCAAAGAGGGGTTTGTTGTTGCCATCGCTTTTTGGTGAGTGACCCGCCCCGCTTTCTGTGGGAATTGAAAGGCAGTCCATTTCTGTCTCCGTCAGCTGTACGTCGCGTCCTGTTCTGGGATATCGCTCAACCCTGCTAGGTGCTTTAAAGTCACGATGAGATGCCGCTCACTTACAGTTTCAGACAAATAGGTAGAAACATTTCAGAAAAGAGCCTTTTTCCAGACGTGTAGGTACGGTGTGGGGTTTCGGTGGCTGGAGGAGAAGGTGGGGAGGTTTATTCTGCAGAACGAACAATTAGTTTTAAAGCAAAACTGCTAAGGATTTAGGAGCATGAATCAAAGCTGATATTCCTTTCAAAATTACTTTCTAGGGTGAGCTGTTTTCCTGCGTTCAGTGTGTATTGCCCCTGTAGAATGTAAAAACAAAAAACAACAAAAAAACATGTGTGTCTTAACACTGTACCACGTTACAGCAGTTTAGTTTCGTAAGTCTGAGGGCCTCCTGTGGTAAGTCTGAGGCTTTGTGTTTTTATTTTCCTTAACTTATGAAGCACCTTTTTTAGAACTGTTGATTTGCTGTTACTCCATGCCGGTGTGCTGACTCACTGGCTTCTTAGAGACCCTCGGGAGCCTTATTTAGTTGCACCCTATGTTTTAAGAAATAGCATTTAGAAATAACATTTAAACTTGCTTCTAGGACGGTGAGTGGCCTAGGAGTGGATGAGAGTCTGTAGTTTACTCAAGAGGTTCTGCTGCTCTTCTGAAATAATTTTGTTTTAAAATTACGGACTTTAAATTGACAAAAGTACTAGTAGCAAAGTGTTCTTGAAATATAATTATACCTCTATATATACACCTATATACTTTTTCATTCTGTTATCACAGTGTTAACCTCTTGGCATCAGCCTAAACTAAGACTTAAGCTGGGAAAACGCTAGGAGCCTGATCCTTGGCCAGCATTAATTCTTTCAGCTCCACTGAATTTAACGGTACTACCCCAACTACTTCAGCTACATCAGGATCTGAGCCTTGACTGTATTTTCTCTTATTGACATCTTCTTTGCTGATTTGCTGAACCCAGTGACTTCCTTTTGGTGTTAAGGCACCAATTCTGCTTTAATGTAGGGGTGGAAGTGTCTGCGGGTTTTGCTGGATAGCCTTTGCTCTTGGAGAGTACAGAAGCCCTGCCAAGGAGTGGATCGCATGTGACCTTCCCTACTTCTTTAGAGAGTGATACGTGGAGATGTGGGTGCCGCGCTTTGATTTGTGTTTGCAGATTTCATTTTTATTCCGAATTTATTAATTTCACTCTAGGGAAAACAAATGGAAAAACCAACTCCAGAGCGAGTCCTTGAACTACAAACTGGACAAGGAAAAAACCCACCAATCTGTTTTGTTTCCTTTCTTCCTCTCCCAGTAAATAACAAAGCCAGCAACCTCCCAGCAAGCTGCAGGTTGCATCAGTAAAAACTGGGCTTAAACCTACGTGACAGATTGCCATTGAAACCCAACTGTTTGTACCAATCACAATTGAAATGTTGTTGTTTGGCAACAAGAGCGCAGCATGAGAATGGAGAGATCTGCATGGGCTTTAACCCCCTCTGTGCACACAATCCACATGCGCTTGGTGAGGCCTTTTCCAAATTATAAAGTTACTAAAGTATAAAAGAGAGTGCAAGATCAGGCCATAATGAATTCCCATCTGCTCGCTTCAATCTGCATACTCGATGCATATGCCAGTTTGCTGTTCGTTTTGAGGGTACTGGGGTTTTTTTCTTTCTTCTCTTCCTAGACCTGGAGCATTTGAAAGTAAGAGCTGAGTGGTATTGATCGAAATCTTTTTATGGTGACATTCTTGGCAGCTAGAACCTGTGTTTAGAAAGGATACAGTAGATCATGGCCAGATTACCTGATGACTGCTTCCCAGCACTGAAAAGCTATTAAGTAGGAGCTGGTAAAGTCTTGCAGTAGCCTATTAATTATAATACAATATGGAGAGAAATGTCATCCTGTGTAATGCGAGAGCTATCAAGGCTGGGAATATACGGGCTTTGGAGAGACAGATTTAAAGACCTATTCCCAACATTGTTCTTAATGTCGTTGGGTTCCTCCCCCCCTTCTTGCTTCATCCTGATGTAGAGGAAACTCAGGCAAATGAACCGCTGCCTTCCTCCAGATCTTTCTCACTTTCTCATTCTTGGTGAAATCAAAGGACTTTGTGCAGGGGCAAAACAGTGAGATGCTGGAGGGCATCACTTTTATTCCATATGGCTGATTGTCTGCAGCCAATGAAGGTTGGTTTAGGAGGCGGCTGGCCATGTTCTGCATCAGGATGTGCTTGGAAATTAAGAAAATGGGGGTTGCTTCTACAGAATGCCACCAAAACAAACAAACAAAAAAATCTGGTTGTGATTTCTGCTGATGCAGGCAAAGTCTTTTAAGAAGGATGTGCAAATGGGAAGGTACTGGGCCTGAAGGTCGCTAGGCTTGCATGGGCCTCCAGAAAGACACATGCCTGAACCAGAGAAAAGGGTTGCTGGCTGTCCCCTTTCAGACTCTGGGAGACTCCTCTGGGGTCAGTGGAAAGAAGATGGGCAATGCTTTCTTTGAGCAGTTAGCACTAGGGAAAAAGTGTTGAAAAAATTGGCCTGTGTTTGGGAAAGCACTGGAATACAGTAAAGGCAAAGACTCTCTTGAGTATCCACCAGTAAGTTGGTTGCAATTACATCTGCAGTTAGGGTAGTGTGCACTTTGATTCATCGATGATTCATTGATACCTGCTGTAGTGTAGATTTTGTATAGATTTTTAAAAGATCAGATGGGGAGGCTTGGTGCTTTTGTAGCTGGCTTCAATCAAGCCCAACTCCTTGTTCAGTGGTAGCATGCAAGATCTGTATGTGAGCGCTGCCGTGTCCTGGTACCGCAGGCACAGAGAACTGGGGAGGCAGTGGGGAGATGCTGGTCTTGTTACCTTCCCAAAGCTGCGTGGTTTTGAGAGCAAGAAGCTGAGGGTTTGCATTAATTAGTTTTTTTTTATTAATGTCCCCTTCTGAACACTCACTGAAGTTTTTCATACTAGAGCTAGGAAAAAGAGAAAGATTAAATTCTAGTTCAAATTTTGAACAAAGTTTTGGACTTGCATTTATTTTAGCCCTCACTTCCTACTGAAAATTATTAGTGTGTTTTATATAAAGCAGTTTACCCCTACACAGAAGTGTGCAAAGTGGGGCCTCAGAGATCTTTTTTTTTTCCCCCTTGCTTGCTCTCTGCAGATTTCTAAGAAAAGCTCTTGAGTTTTGTTGAGTTCATTAGTCATTCACAGTGTACTAGGAATTTCAGTAGATAATCCTTGGCCTGCGGATCCATTTGTTCTAAGTATTTCGTGTTGGAAATTGAACCTGGCTGATTTTTATTGGACTCTCTCAAAATTCTTGGAATCAGGTTTCCAGTTAAAAACATGCATTTGCAAATTTAGAACTGGCTTCCTGTGAGCATTCCCCATTTTCATTTAAAAAAAAGCACCATTTCTGCACACATCCCTGCCAGTAAACCCTTTCACTTCTTTTTACATCAAAAATGGCAAGATTTTGACTCAATTTAGAGTATTACAAGCCTATTAATTGAAATAGAAGTGTGACTGCTTATTCTGTTCTTCGTATGATCCATATTCTTGGAGCAAAGGGCACTATCTATATATCTGTTGTTACGGCCAATGAATTTTACAGCCACCTCTCTTTGCAATCAGTTAGGAGTGCACACTAAAATATATAGCATTTTTCAGTAAAGCCAGCTCTTTACTCAGTAACTTATGGGCTTAAAACAATTTTATTCTCCTTAAAAAGTGCTTCTATCAATGATGTGATATGAAAGGTGTCTAGGCATTGGTGTGTATGAGATAAAAGAATCTAGATTTCTTAATTGGCCTGATTTTTTTTTTTTAATGATGGTAGTTTCTACAATGGGAGGACACAGTTCACAAAATAGCCATGTGGAACTAAAGTATATTTAGTAACAGATAAAGAAATTACCAATTTTAAGAGTTTCCAAATCGCTCTCTGTTTACAAGGGGATTCCTAAACTGAGGCTGTCAGGCAGCAGAGGAGGCCAGGAATTAAACCAAACCCTTCCAACAGGCCTTTAATAGGACATTATTACTGTTGTCTAGGTCCAGAGCTGGCTTTTTCATATTTGAACAAAGACACTCCTCCTCCAGAAAGAAACTTTGGAGGTAATTTAGGGAAAGGTGCTTATTTCAGCCAAGGACAGGAGCTGCAGTAATACAATTTGTGAAATAATATTCCTTTCCTTAACTGTTGTTGTGCAGTGTAGCGTAATGAGGAGGGAGAAGGGAGGCTGAATTGGTACCTGAGTTGCCTAAACTCAATGTGGGATTGTAAGAAAAGTGCGATGTAATTGGCTTTGTCGCTAGAAATTTGCATCTTGGCTTCGCTTAGTATCGTGTATAAAGAAAAGCGGATGGTAGTAATGGCCTGCGGTCTAGGGCAGCTGAGGATTTTGAGAAAGTATATTTATATGTATATATGGTATCATACAATTAGATTATGCTTCATTGTATATGTGCCTTTTTCAAATGCATTTTGGAAGTTCGTGATGTCGTTCATGATATCCTACCGTACCCTTTCAGAATGCACGACAAAGACCAACCCAAAGTAAATGTCCCTTCTCCTATGGCATAGCGAGGCAGACCCCGCTCCCCTTCTTGGCAGCTTGACCCGGAGAGAGGACCGTCTTAGTACTTTGCTGTGAGATTTCCTGGATTCAGCTGGCTTTTGGAGTGGGAAGGGCTGAAAATTACCCTAGCGAAGTGCGTTCCAGCTGTCCAGCCAGAGCTGGTCCCAACCAACGCAGTGTCCCCCGAGCGGCACGCTGGGAAAGGTGCCCCCCGGAGTGCCAAGGGCAGCCTTCTCTTCTTCCCCTCCAGAGCTTTAAGTAAAGCAGGCTTGAAATTGGACTTTGCTGTGCTTTTTAGTTCCCACTTAGAAACGGGAGCAGACTTTAAAGCATCTGCCACTTGCTTCCACCCGGAAAAAGAAATCCGGCAAAAACAAAAGTCCTTTGGAAATGCTTTGCAGGTTTGAGTGTCACGCTGCTGCCACCCTACTAACTGACGCAGAGATGAGAGAAGCCCGTTTGTAGGAGACATTACGGGGGTTTATTAGCTGTAATGCTTCGGTGACAAGCACAGCGTCGTTTCGGTACTTTCCTGGCAGGTTGGTGACCTAGTTTCAGATGTAGTTATTTACTCTGCACGGGTGCAGTGCCGAAGTGCCAGCACGGGCAGAGCGTAAAGCCTGCCACAGGAGGAGGGGGCTAGGCCAGCACGCTTTCGGTCGGACCCGGAGCCCAGCGACAGCCCCGTGCCAGCTCCGCCGCACTTCTCTTCTGGAGTCACGGCCACAGCGGTCACAGAGAGTGTGGGAGGAGGAATTAGAAATTGGGTAAAAAGAGGCAGAATTTGCTTCATATTAAATAGTAGATTTCCTTTTATCCCATTAAGAGTTGTCCTGTCGTATAGGTCAAGGAGAACACCCCCGGTTTCTAATTTAGTGTCCTGCAGCCATGCCTGCGAGCACGCAATTCCTGTCCTTCTCCACGGCGGCTCTGACGCGAGCGCGGGACAGTCAGGAGGTGGTGTGCTGACATCTTGCCATGCTGCATGCTTGGTAGGCCAAGACAACAATAAAACTGGCACCTTCTTAAAACTGCCTAGCTTTTCAGTTGATTGGGTAAGCAAGCATTCCTGGTTCCTCTTCGCTTCCAGCCCTCGGAAGGACAGTAATCCGTATGCTCGCGTGGATCCTCATCTGGGAGGATAACCCTCTCCTTCTGTAAAAACTTCTCCTTTACATACAAATCATGGGACCTAATTAATCTGTGGACAGAAATGACCATTTCAAGACAGACTTACATTGCTGTAGTAAAAACTAACATTATTTACAGTAACAAAAAGACCCAAACCAAACCCTGTGACGTATTTACTAGCAGTGTGTAAAGTATTTTAACAGAGTGAATGACGACAAAGTTAATCAGATCAATCAGATCATGTCTTGAGAGGGGCTCGTGTGAGGTGTACTCTGTTGGGAGAAAGGGAGGAGCTTGACCCAAAGCTTGGGCCGATGCTTTCTTCCAGGTATTGATTTAGGCCCAGCAGCCCCCATAAACCATTTGAGCACCTGATTAGCCTCCTGCCATCCTTTTGATTAGATCTGGAAGCGCACAGGGGCTTTGCAGTTAACCGTGTGCTTCGTAATTACCATTCTTCGTGAGATCAGGGCCTTATTTTGCTCATGGGTGCAGCGCAGCAGCTTTGGATAGGTCTCAGGCGTCAGCAGTCGGTGGCGGGGCTCTGCGGTCAAGTCGCGCGCGCTTACGTTTGTGTAGCAGCCTTAATCCCTCGCACTTGTTGGTACATGGATAGTGGTAGCCTCCAGTCTGTATTATCGCTCACGGATAAAATACGTACGCCTCCCACCAGGCGTAGCGGAGAGCCTGACTCCGTTATTGGCACGACGAGGCCGGTTTGCAGTAAATTGGGCCATTTAGTTTTACCTCAAGTGACATCGAATAAGAAAAGCTTCTTGAAGGGGTAGAGGTCACTGAATCCCCTACTATGCACTTACTGGGATTTGACATTGCTTACTGGAAATGGATGTTCGTTTCTGAACACCCTGTAACAAGGGAAGGACTTTTTGGTTATTTTTGTAGTCGTTCAGATTCTGAAACTGTGATCAATTATTTGACAAATTGTCAAGTGTCCTCAGAGCTTGAACACGTTCACTTCCTCTGCCATGTAGCAGTCTCCTCTGGCTTTCCGTGGTTTTCTCTTTCTCTCTCCCCCTTTTCCTTCTCGGAGCTTTAAGTCTGGGCCTGCTTTTATCTCCTGTAGCTTTGGACTGTCTCTAGGGGTTTTGAGGTTTGTTTTTGGGGTTGTTTTTTTTTTTGTTCATTGGCTGTACAGTCTGTTTACATATTTTTGTACTCAAGTGTAGTTTTATATTAAAAACAGGAAAAAGAAAAAAAGATAGTTGATTTGACAAAAAACCATTAAGGTACGTACTCTTTGTAACACTTTAAAGATCTAGGGTACCTTCTCAGATGACTCCACAGTGATGTAATTATAATACTGTATATTTGCCTTCCTTTTTAGTTGGTTTTATTTTCTGGTTGTATTTTTTTTTCCTAAAATGTATATCTTTTTATGAGAAACTGGAAACTTTTAATGCAAATGTTTAGAAAGATTTTAAATTGTAAAGTTAAAAAGTCATATAATTTTTTTTTTTTCCTGTTGGAAAAAAAAATGCTTTAAAAAAGTTTTACTACTGTTGTATTCCAGGGTGGGGGTTACCAACCCCAAATTTGCTTCTTATGCTTCATTCTTGGATCCTGCTTTCTAAACATGCTCATTGCAGATATGAATGATTTGCTTTTGTTAGTTTAAAAAAAAAAAGTCACCAACAAAACCACCTTTTGGGGTTATTTTTTCTGTTCAAGTGCAATACTTTCCCTGACATCTTATTAATGTACGATAGTTTCTATTTTCTTTCCTCAGTCCACACAAATCTGAAACAAAATTCTCTCATTCAAAAACAAGGTTCATGTAACTGCGTAAATTAAGATTGCGACTGTCAAAAGGTGAGAAACCGTAAGTTAAGGCTGAAGCCCATACCTTAACTCCTGCTTTTGTTTGGCATTGAAACACACCCAGTGTATGAATTAAGGACGTACCTGTTCTTGCCTCTTCCCTCCTCTTCTTTTATAATTGCAGCTTTCTTTTTAAGAAAAGCACTTAATATTGATGTTTATTAAAAATAACAAAAAAAATATAAAAAGATCTTTTGGTCTGATCCAAAACCCACTCAGTGGAGACTCTTGTTGGCTTTGATGATGGATTTTGGATTAGGCCTAATCTCTTAGCTAGGGCAAAACTGCCGTTTACTCTAATGGGAGAGATTTGCCTGTGTAAGAATTACAGGACTCGTGTCCTTTATCTACCTGAGAGACCAGAAAAGCTTCTTTAGACTTGTCCTTGTCTTATATAAGTTTAGATGGGACTCGTTTTACATATCATACGTATTTATATATAGTGTATTTTTAATGCCTTTTTATTTTCCCCCCAGTAGACTGAAGCCGCTGTTCTGTAAATATGTATTTAGGTACGTAATAAAAGTAAAAAACAAATCCCGTTGAGATTTCTTTGAAAGGCAGTTACTGCGCATGCACAGTAGCCACTTTTGTCTTTTAAATTTGTATTTAAGAGATTTCTTTAGTCGTAACAAAGGTGAGGAGGCTGTATCCCATTCTGATTGATTGCCAAAATTATTTCCCAGGCTCTTGTGTTTGAGTTCAAGAAGCAAAATGCATTTGGTGGGTGACTGTAGTGGTTGCCCACGGCTTTTCACCCTCCTAGGGCCAAATTCTGGTAACCTCGCGTGGGTTGTTCAGGTCCTCCCACGAAAAGGGACCTCGCTGCAGCAGCAGGATCACAGCAGAGCACTCAGCGTTTTGTGGGCGTTGTTTCAGGCTATGGGGTCTGACCCATTTCTCACGGCATCTTCCCTGACTCATAGAGAGTTGCACTCTGCCCACTTCAGGGCTGTTTTCCTGAAACAAGCTGGGTGAGTAATCTGGCAAATGACCACTTTTCTCCCAGGTTATAGTTTTGTTACTTCTGTCACAGATGTTCTCAGCTCAAACTGGGGAACTTTTAAATTTCACAAATAAGTAAAGGAAATCAGAGTTTATTCCAAAAGCCAGTGAAGACACTGGGATTGTCCCATTGCTTTACGTGGTCATTGGAACATGCTCTTAGAAAAGGAATTCAGAAATAATCACTATGACAGTGGTGCATGTGAGCAACCCTAATGTAAACCTGTATCCCCCTGCTAAAAACGTTTCGCCGCTCTAGACTGAACTATGAGACTTATTATTTTTATTTTCTTCTTAGTATACATGCATACACATGGTTCCACATCTGTATGTGTGTACTCTGTACGTGTGTGTGTGTTGTACAGCCATGTGAGAGTGTGAGTCTGTGTGTGTGTATAAATAAAAGAAGCTGCAGAAACTTTGTACTACTTTGTGAAAAGGATTATATTATAAAGGTTTGTACTGTCTTGAGTGCACAGCTACTGGAATAAATGTAGGGAATCTCAGGAACAAGCATATAATTTGTCCAAGACTTATTTCTTCTCAGAAGTGTAAGTGCAGTTTTTAATTCTGTATATTATTTAATATTTTACCAATAAAAATAAACTTCTGACACGAAAGGGTTTTCCATTCAACCTTTCTGGTAACATTGCTGTATGCATACACTTTTCTTTCTTGCAGCCGGTAACCCGCGTGGCGATTTGGCACCTCAAAGGAATCGCATTTCTGCCTGATAACAAATCCTATTACCACAGGTTGCCCAGAGAAGCTGTGGATGCCCCATCCCTGGAAGTGTTCAAGGCCAGGCTGGATGAGGCTTGGAGCAACCTGGTCTAGTGGAAGGTGTCCCTGCCCATGGCAGGGAGTGGGACTTGGATGGTCTTTAAGGTCCCTTCCAACCCAAACCATTCTGTGATTCTATTAATTAACTAGAGAGACAGAATGTCTTATGAGCCGGGGTTGTAAGGCTGGTGAATTGGGTGCAGATTCACTTTTAATATTCATTGCAGCTAACAACATTCTTTTCATCAGCTTTAGAGTGAGCTAGAGAAGTTTCCCCCCCTAAGGTCCTGCTATGTGAAATGGTGATATCTGTCACCTACCACTAGCTCTACTATGCTTTTGAAATGGGTTAGAGGCCCAAGGTCCAACTTCTGGAAAATGCACGGACCACATAAACAATTCCTTGGAACCCTTCCCTCAGCATGGGTTTTTGGCTGATTTCCCCTCTGTCGTATGCAGAGGTGATCTTCCCCGTACAGATTTATTGGGTAGTTCACATTGCCAAGCTTATTCTCTCTTTCGTAACGCAGCTATCAATCTGGTAGCGTTCTGAGTACGAACCCTTCAGAATAAAAGAAGGATCTTGTGAAGCTTCATAAGTTGTTTGTTGTTTAAGAATCACCTGTAAATTCTTGGTTAAAGATTAACCAGCCTCTCCCCATAATAAAAGTGTTCATGGTTGACATAAGAATGGAAACTCCTTAAGATATCATCTGAATAAAACTTAATCTTCATTTAAGTCATGTTTGCTGTATGTTGTCTTGGGGGAGTGCTTCTGTCCGATGAGCAGAATTTCCTGTTCTCTTTTGCTCAGGATTGCCAGATTACTTGTTTTACTTCAGGAAGACCCAAGATTCAGCTAATGGGACAGTCCAAACGTTTAATGCATGGAGGAGAAATGTTGTGCATTGTAAGACAAAAATGACTGGTGCGACTGACTCGGGGGTCCTGTACCAAAACTTCCTGGAGATGGTGATGCTCTTGTCATTGACTTCAGATAAGGGTCTGAGAAGATGAGGGGAAAGCTCGTAGGCTGAAACTAAATGACTGATAATCATTAAGGTTGCTGAGTCATTTGCAGGAGTGAGATTCTCTGCATGGCCTCATGCTATTAAGGGAGGGAGACTCAGAAACTTCCTGGCCATGATTCAGAGACAGTGTGTTGTTTTGTGCTTGTTTGTGCCTGGGTGAGGGTCACACCATGGTGTACCATCACCTTTTTCTCTAGATTACCCTGCTGCAAGCAAAGGGCAGGCTGACCTCACCTGTCGACTCTATCCAGGCAACAGGGAGTCGAGTCTAATCCTTGCCCTGCATGGCTTTTGCTGGGAAACTCTCACTCTATTGAAAATAGCCTTTTCCTGATTTATAGCAACAGAGGCCTAAAAATTATTCCAGTGACCAGTGTTTTTGTCGAGTCTTAATTTGTTCTGTGAGAGGCAACTGGTTTCAAAGTACTTAGTCATCTTCTCTGTTGCTGGATCAAATGATGTAATTGCAGAGGGTCTGTTGAACCTCAGCATCACCCTTCAGGCTGATCAGCTGGACTAGTCTAGTAGCCAGGTAAGCGATGTATTTCTGAGCTGCCTGCCCAGCGCCTCGGCATGAAGCTGAAATTCCCCTCGTCACCTACAGGCAGTGACAGCACAAGTGAATTCTGAGCAGCATGTTTGGACAGGTGCCTTCTGCAACTTTACCAAAACCAAGATAGTTCTCCCAGTTAATAAAGATTAGGTGTTGGTTCCTGGCTTTCACTTCTACAGTGCTAATATTTCTCTTTTTATGTGGTACTTTCAAGAAATTACTAAAGCTTCACCTGAGAGGGAATTCGTGTTCTTAAAACGTGGCGAATCCAAGTATGTTTTCCCCTATCTCTGCTCGAATGGCAAATCCCAGCCCTCCAATGAATCGTTTCCCACCAAGACGCCGCAGAATATATAACAGAACCGTGTTAATGGGAGGCAACGGCAGGCCCTCAAAATCGCATTATGAAACTCACAATAATCGAGGGACTAAAAATAGATTTTGCTTGGATTGCAGTTTCAATGTGCTTGATTATTATTTTTTTTCTCCCCTCTTTAGTCGATCCTAATGTAGTTAGTCCTCAATAAGCCCAGCTTTACCCTTCTGCCCTTCAGTGCTTATTTTTGTCTCTTCTGGGCGCATCGTATAAGCATGTCATACTGTCCAGCATGCAATTATCAGTGTTTATTTTTTTTTTCACAGCAGAGTACCTTAGGAGCCATGATGACTTCTGCATTCAATGAAATATGAGTTGAAAGGATTACTGTGTGAGTACTCGGGTCGCTTGAAATGCAAGGCTAAGAATGAAAGCCCTTTTCAAAGGAATATACTTGTGAAATAGCCTCTGTGTGTTCTATTAATTCCTGGTACGGAGATTAGGGATGGAGTCCCGCAGTACGACATTTCCCAGGGATTTCTGTCGGTGGAGAAACCGAGCCCTTCTAATGAGACTATATAAATGCTCAATATTATCTCATTATTTTTCATTAATCCGCGCACACCAGCCCGCCTCCACACGCTGTAATTCCATGTTACCACCCATGTTCACATTAAAATAGGAACAGATTATTCAAGACTCCCACACAAATCGTGAACCTCTATCCCTTCTGATCTGTCACCGGCCGTCCCTGGGATGCAGGAACCTCTCCCCTAGGCAAGAAGTCCTCTTTAACCCCGGCAACCCGGCCCTTCAGAGCTGAATGCCTATTTTTATTCCCGGCAAATGCTCCTCTGGCATCCAACATCTGAGCCCGGATGAAACTACCCTGTCAAAACTGATTTTTAACAGAAAATTGCTTTTCAATGAACCCATTCTCTATGGAAAGTGTCTGCTTTTCATAGATTTGGGAGGATTTGGGGATTTTTTTTTCAATAAGAAAGCCTGAAACTCTAAACCCTCCAAAGGCTTCTGGGTTATTTTGTTTGGTTTCAAGAGGAAATACTTCCCTGCCCTCAACTCCTGTTTTCGTATCAGTTCAAATAATGTCAGGACACTATTTGCTTGCTCTTTCCCATTATTTTTGTTACTTTTCCTGTTTCAGGCTGCCTGTGTGTAGTTTATAGGGTGCGGTGAGGAATGTAAATTATTATTTTCATGTAGGTGTGGTAGCTATTCAGTTGTAAATCCTATTTTCAATCCTTCTGACTATTTTATTAGTGATCTGTAATATTGATCTGTCTTCAGGGCAGAGAACACTGCAATCTGTCAGGAGCAGGGACTTTTATTCCTTGCTAAAATAAAGCATTCAAAGCATTCCCAGAAACCTCTGAGATTGGGGAAAAAAAAGAGATCTCGCTTGAAGCCTTTTGCTTTTTTTCTTTTCTCCTTCTTTGAAATGAGGAGAGGAATTTGTTTCTGCGGTTGATTTGTTTTTATCAGTCTGTTGCAAAATCTGACTGACCTCCCTTTTGAAATTCATCTCCTCTGGTAGCCTGCCACTGGCTGTCTCTTGATAACTGACCTTAAAAAAAAAAAAGATAGAGTTTAAAGGTTTGCCTCCGAATGTGATTCATGACGGTGAAGAAACGGGGCTCGTCTGCGCGCAGGAGCTCTGCGGTCGCTGTCGGACCTGAGTAAAGTTGTCAGAGCGCGTTCAGTTCCGCGCAGGCTGCAGCAGACGTGCCTGAACTGCAGCTGTACGTCCGCACAAGCTGCGAAGAGGCGTGCTGGCAGCCTGTTAGTGGTACTGCAGATGCTCTGGCTCTCCAAAACTTGTTTCACCCCTTAGGCAGGGCGAGCTGCTGTATAAGGCACGAAGGGGTACTCAGCCCACTGGACCAGATCCTCAGCTGCTGCAAGGCTGCGTGGCCGGAGCAGCCTTGGTGGAGCTAAGCTGATTGACCCTGTTTGCGAGGTGCGAGTGCTGCTCTGAGCTCTCCGGGCTGTTGTGTGCGCTCCTAGGGATACACTCTCATCTGTCCATCTCCTCTCGCACGTGCCTGTTCTGGTGACAACCGTTACAACTCCCAGAATGGGAGATTTGAGACAGCAGCTGCCTGTGGCAGTGCAACTTGACTTCCAGTTGTCAGCTCGGTCCCTATCTCATTTATGGGTAAATCCAGACATCGGGAGTACAGTCACCAGAGAGTTCTTAACTTTTTTTGGGGTTTTGATGCTTAGCTCAAGGCGTATAGAGCCTGAGGTTGTGGCTAGTACTGCTCCCTGGTCTCCATGAAAAGCAAAGCTGAGGTGTTGCATGCTGCATACTCAGAACCGATGGCCACGCTCGACTGTTTTGACCAATGTACTATGAAAAGCGGGGAATATAGTTGTCCTTGGATGCCTCTGTATATTGTTATCTATCAAAGAGATGTTTCGATGCCTGACCTGAAAACAACCCAAGTCCTACCGGCTTGAAAAGCTTCTCCTTTTACCGAAGTGGCAGAAAAGCGTAGTGTTTGGGCGACGGCTGCGTTTCCCGAGCAGGGAATGCACGGTTCGGATGCCTGCAGCACATACTGAGTGTTATGCTGCTGCTGTGTGGCCGTGGTAAGGCATTTAAAGTGCTTTTTCTTGGGAGTTCTTTTTAAGTGTGGATTTCTTCAGTCAAATGTTCTCCTTATTTGCCTTCAACTTTTCCCCCATTTCTTCCAGTAAGGAAACATGAGTTGTCAGGAGACACTAGAACTCAGCAAGGTTTAAATCAATCCAGGCTGATACTGATTATTGGCATTATGTTGGTTCTTAGAAGTCCTTCAGAGCTGGGTGGTGTTCTAGCACAGAGCAGAAATAGGTTCTAGCTAACACTAACGGGTTTATCATCTGATTCTAAAAAGAAACCAAACTTCTCATTTTCAGAAGTCCAAAGATATTTTTGTAATGCTGTTCTGACTCCTTTATTTGACAAAGCGCAGATAGCAGGCTTGGAGACAGTGTTCCAGTATTCTTGCTGCTGCTTCAGGAGACTGTTCCCCATACACTTATGTATGGGTATGTACAGAGATACAAAGATACGGAGATAAATATCCTTATGTTCCCATAAATGGCTTTTCAGTGGAGCAGTGAGCTGCGTTTCCCATCGTGCGTTGCACTTTTACCCCCCATGTTGTGCTGACCTCTAAGCTTTGGCTGAATCGCTGCTTTTCAGAATCCAACCCCCTTCCTTATACATGTGACCAGCATTGCTGATCCTTGGATATCTGATCCGAAGCTGAGATGTCCCAAAACACGTGTTGGTCAGATGAGTCCAACTACCCCAGATATCTGGACGGCTTTGGATAACGGGCATCCTCCTCTTGTGCTCCCACAGATCTGCCTCGTCTGTGAACATTAGCGCTTCTAGCTCACTGAGGGGGTTTTGTTAGATCTTTTGATAGGATATTAGATGGTCTGCTCAAAACCAGATCTGCATGGGACCTTGTTGGAAACCCTGCAGCTGGATCCCTGTTCCTCCTGAAACCTCTCGGGTACAGAGATGGGCTGTGATCCATTTAATATGTGAAAATTGATTTCTTTTGTTTTCTCCAGTGAGGGGAAAGCGATAACAGTATCCATATAATACCATTTTTCTGTTGGTCGTATCTGCTGGGAAGGAAGTTTTTAAGATTAAGGTGGTGTGATGCACCCTGTACAAGGCACTTCAACTGCTCTTAGGAGACAACTTGATGTAACAGATGGAAGAGGGAGAGGACTTTGTGTTTGCTATAGACTTGGTTATACAAGAAAAAGTAAGCTCTTAAGAAATGGTTTTGAAGAAAACATCACTACCCAGTTCATTCACCTTTATGTGAAATTGTTGATATTTTAGTGACCTCTGACTCTCCCGTCCTGCCAAAACTCTGACTTCAACGCTGCCCATTTCACCGCATGCGTTGCTGTGTTGCTGAGACTTGTTCGAGACCCAGGCGGTTGGAAGGGAAACCTTTTCTGCTATTTCAGGCTGATCTGTGCAAGCTGAAGCTAGGCTGAATAAACCATACACGACCTCTGATGCAATTTTATCTTTTGGTTTTGCCCCATTCTGCTACCAAGCTTACACATCACCAGAATCCCTAACTTGAAGTTTCTTTTTAGGGGAAAATGATGGTGGAATAAGCCAAATGGTGACTTTACAGCACAATAATGCTGCTGCTCTCTCAGGGTACCTTCTAATTCATCATTCTCAGAGCCTTTGCACCAGTTGACTTAACCCATTCCAGGCTGGACCAAAAAGAGGGTTTAGAGCAAAGCACCGTGTATCTCTCTCGGGAGGTATTTAGGGAGGGTTATTCCACAACAGCTATTTTGGGCTATTTCCCCACATAGAGAAGCTCTAGTGCTTATCTCGATGGAACGAAAGGCCTGTTCTAGATAAAATGCTTTCCCCTCCAACTGCCTGATGGCTTATCTCTGGTCTTGCAGCATCACTCGTAACCCTTCTCCTGACCCACTTAACTTTCTGCTTTTAGCAGAGCTGGGGTGGGGGTGGGGAGACTTGATTCATGAATAATATTCACTTTCTTTTAATGTGGAAAACTCTTCAAGTGCTCCATGCTCATATAATTAGGAGAGAAATTTCTATTCTTAATCAGCTGATAAATTATCTATGGGCAAAGTTTAAGAATGTATTTCTAGTATGCTTGGTTCATACAAATTATTGGGGTTTAAGTGTTTTTAAGAATCTCCTCGCAAAGAAGAGAACGTTAATAATACTATTTGACGCTTTGTCATCTTGTTTTCTTTGACTGTTTACAAAAAAAAAACAAACAAACAAACCAAAAAAAAACCCCAAAACTGCATTCTCTTTTCCATATCCAAAGTGGAATTGGAAACAGATTAAATTCCATGGAATCAATATTTCAGTAAGCATAGAAATCTATGAGCCATCTGAGCCTCAAAAAATAGATAAGGACTGAATATAGGTAGTTGAGGCAGTGAATACTCTTAGATTTCAGTTTCAGCCCGCCATCAGGTACAGCCGACTCAAGTTTGTTTGTTAATTTATTTGGAATTAAGCTTTTTGGTACCTTAAAGCTGTTTCCTGGTGAATGATTATCTGTCAAAATGTTTTTATCAGCTGGAGCTGACTGGTCTTAATTCAGATCGTTTCTTGGAGGGCCACCGTAAGTGTTGTTAAACAGAATTCAGTCCAGTTTCCTATTGGAGTCTTAAATTTTGTGAATGCCTCCAATCTACCTAGTGTGGCAGGGACTGCTGGGGAAATGCTCTTCTCCCTGAATCTGTGTGCCACCAAATCCAGCAGTGTGACAGATGTTCCTGTTCACGTGAGGCGACTGGATGGTCTGGCAAAACAAGCAAGGCTAAAAATTCTGTCTGTTGTGTGCCAGATTATCAAATGTCAGGACTCTGGACCCTGTGGAATAGATGGAATGGAAGCCATGGCTGTGGAGTGGGACTGACATGAAGTTTTTCCCCTTCCTCCCAAAACCAGTTTAAGGGACTGGTTGGAGGGCTGCCAAGGTGCAGGTGTCAAGACGCTTTGGCTTTACGGTTTCAGCTCCAGGGAGAGGAAAGGGGGGATGTGATCATGTGCACATCCAACTTGATTGGGAAACAGCAGGACAAGCAAGCAAATCAGTCATGAATATCTTCACGTGGCACACAGCCTTTTGCGTTCTTGCGTTTACCTTCGTTGCTCCCATTAATCATACCAAGTGTCACCATTACACCCACTGCTTCCCAAGGACAATTTCACCACATCACCTTTGATTTCATTTTTTTTTCCCCATGCATTAATTCACAGGGGGAGAGGAAGAATGAAACCTGCTCTGCTTTAGCCAGTGTGGAGCTATGATTTCAGTACGCTGGCGTATTAACTTGCAGCCATGTGTCAGAGACCTTTTGCTTGTCACCTCCCATGTTCTTACTATTGTCAGTCGTTTCAAAATTAGTTCATTGCTAATCACATACTCCACCTAGGTGATACCTATGTTCTTCTCTGAAGGCGTCACCTGATGCTTCATTTGGGGAGGATGGAGAGAGGGAAGAACAAAACCCAATGACTGTGCTGTGAATCCACAGGATGCCCGTGTGGAGCAAGGTGGGGGGTTGCACACGCCGGATGGATAAGATCAGGGTAGAACTCCCTTTTCAGTTGGCGCCAGTTGCTGGGCTCCGCTGCCTGCTTGCAGCACGTGTAGCGACGGGGAGACGCCTTATCTACCGGCCCTGAGCAAGGAAGCCTCAAACCACAGCTGGGAACATTCTGAAACAGATTATTGTCACCCCAGAGGAAGCATCACAGGGGAATAACAGGCCCTTGTAGCTGTAAAGCGGTGATGACAAGATAAAGGCACCCAGCTCCTCCTTTCTACGTATCTAGTAGTGTAACAGCAAATAATTTTAATCCCTTTATTTCAGTAATGTGCTAAAATGGTGACTGTTGGTTGTGTTTCCTCAAATTCCATACTGTGAAAGCCAAAGGATTCCTACTGTGTTGTGTGAAGCATCTCAGGTTCCACTGAGCGCCCAGAGACACAGCACTGAAGGCTTTGCTGGACTTGTGTGACCTGTGACCTCAAGCCAAATTTACAGATATAAAATTTGACCAAAGGCAGTACCTTTCTCTGCCCAAAGGGTGCCTTATGCTTGTAGGGGAGTTCTAGAAAAATATGGACAATGCAAAATGCCCAGAGAAGGCAAAGTTCAGGAAGGGTTCTTCAGAAGACAAGTTGGGTTGATCCGGTGATTGTCATCAGGTAACTGACAGCTGTCACTGCTATCCTCATTAAAATAAGGGGCTGAGTGTGAAATCTCTGTTGAGAAGTCAGGGAAGGGAAGCCAGAGAGTCACCTAGAGATGGAATGGGATCATATGAAAAGCTGCAGTATTCCAAATAAAATTGATCCAGTTCATGTACTCCCAAACAAGCACCTGAGTCAGTATGAATCGATGCTAATAGAATCAATAAATGTATCTTAGTTTAGTCTGCTTTAAAATCTATTTCCAAAGAGAGCCAAAGGTAAGCTGGTTCTCAGGAAGCATTTTAATACGCCGATGCATGAAATACTGCTGTCAGATAAATTCAGATTTTCCCAGATAAGGGTAGTATAACACAGAACGAAAACAGGCAGCAGAGATAAAAAAGCAAAGAAACCGTTAGTGCCCGTTTCTTGGGAAATGTCAAAAAGGGTGATGTGATAAGTGGTGGTGTTTGAGTCCCAGCACCGGCTAATATTTGTGTTGCTGCTGGCTTTTGCAGCGGTAAGAGAGCGAGCTCAGTCTCCGGCAATGCCAAATAATTTAACTTCTTAAATTTTACCAATAAATGAGAAATATGTCTTGTTTTTCTTCAAAACTTAGTCATCTCTGACACACCTGGCACCACTTCTGTTTTGAAAAAGGTGGTATCGTTTCCCAAATTGTAATGTCTCGTGAATTCTTTGAAACCTAATTGTGTGTTAATCTGTAGTTTTTTACAGCGTTTTCTAATGTGAATTGGTGTCAGTGCATGTTTCTGCCCAGTTTGCAATGTGTGCCACCCAGAAAAAGATGAAGTTAACATGAAAGCCAACCGAAAGCTGGAATAATAAAAAGGTCAAAAATATTATTAAGCATTAAAATTCTGAGAAGTCCCTGTTGTGCAGGAGATCGTAACACGAAGAGGAAACAGCGCAGCGTGAGCGATCTCTCGTGATAAAGATCTGGTGAGCAGAGAAGAGCGGAGGAAGTGGAGCATGTGTGATGATTCCTGTTACAGGACGTGGCCTTCCTCCTCCTCCTCCCCATCAGGTGTCCTGCTCAGGGCTTTGCCTTGAAATATGGTTTGCTGGAATTTGGTTACTCTCAGAAATCATTTTACCTTTTTGCTTCTTTCATCAAGAGAACAGGAACCTTTGTGTCTGTAGTTACAGACAGGCACCTGAGGCTGAAGGTGTCTGATCCCAATAAAGCCTCCTCTTCTCCTCCGGCCCCCAGTACACCTCGGACCCATCCTGCAAGGGGCGGGTGCCACGTCTCTCCAGGATCACCGTCTCTGCAGTGTGCCTCGTGTGTGACTTGGACACGTATTTTCTGAGACCTGGGGTGGGACTGCAAGCACTCTCCCATTTTGGCACCAAGCGGGTTGGTACGCAATTGTCCGGGCTGGTGACAAGCAGGGCAACCAACACAGACTCTGTTTAAGCTCCTCTTGTGAAAAACTTCAAGGGTTTTTAAGCCCCTGTTCTTACTGTAAGGCTTGAGCAGCTTAGACACATCATCTAAGGGATGAACAAAAGTTGACAAAATGACCCCAAATATAAAGAAAAAACAATTATTCCTGTTACTCAGTACAATCTGCTGAGTACCTCCACCACGGAGGCTTGGGTTTTGGGTGCCTGTTAATGATTAACCTCTGCTTTTACCCACAGACAAACCTGATGAACAAGATGAGGGTGATACAGGCCCATCTATGCCTGTAGCTGTAGTTCATCCAGTAACATACAGACACCGAGTCGCAGAGGATGGAGTGCAACAGTCCGACCTCTCCGGGTACCATCCTCTTCAGATCCCCTGCCTCAGACTAGACCTGGGCTCGGCTCTGCCGGTGAGTGGATAGCTGAGTTTCCTCTTCCGCTGGGGACACCAGCCAGGTTACAGGCAGGATGCTCTTCCCCACATCAGAGGTCTTGGGTTGTTAGTGGGGTTTTGTAGCTCTGCTGAATTGAAAAGCAGCAGTGGGGACATTGGGGTTTCTTTTTATGTTTAGCCCTGATGTTGGCTGAAGGACAGAAAAAAGCGAACTGAGGAGAGGAGGAAAAGAGTCATGTTTCTCAGATCTTACCCAACAGCCATGGGTCAATGTTGCTCGGGGCAGACTGAGTGGGGTTTGCTCATTCACCATTGCACACAATTTCAGTGAGGGGTGAGAAGAGGCGACGGCGTGGCAATACGTCATGGAAGGCATCGTGGAAAGCATGGATTGAGGGGCAAAACCCTGCTCTGTGCCCAAAGAGGATAGGAGTCACCTCATCTCTTGCATGTGGAAAATGCTGGTATATGCACAGAGATGCAGGCACCATCCAGGAACCCCTGTTGGTTTAGGGGGGGGTTTTGACATGAGTCAAAGGTCATGAGACATGTACGGTGTGGCTGCAGGAGAACTGATGTGCTGTGCAGGGCAGGTGAGGCCCATCTCCATGCCGTACCTTCTCCAGCCGCCTTCACGGGTGGAGACAGTAAATCCTGGCAGCGTGTGGTTGATCCACCCGGTGCCCTGAAGGGTGCTCGGGTCCCGTGGTTTGAGTTTCCCCATCGCACCCCAGCAAAGGTCGCTGCTGCAGGGCGAGGGGGGTGAAATCACCTGCCGGGCCCCTGGGGAGAGGTTTCCATGAGCGTCAGGATGCACGAGGGCTGGGGGAACAGAAACGCGTACTTTCGAGTGCTGCCCTGCTCGTTATTCAGCACTCATCAAAATAACTAGAAAAATAATTTTGCAGATTGTATCAGAATAGTTTGTGGTTGGCTTGAACTAGTGCTTTATTCTGCAGGGACTGAAATATGCAGCATTTTTAAAGGCCTGGACTTTTTAAAAACGTTGACATAAGGGGCTTTTTCCTTTTCTTTCTTCCCTTCCCATTCACCAGTGAAGGAAAAAAAAATCTGAACAAAAACCTAATTGATGCCTGTTGTTTTGCTTCCTTCCGTGCTTTTATTTCTCCTTGATGCTTAGTACCTAGTGTTTTCCCTGCCTTCGGAGATTCTAGGGAAGAAGCAAAAGGGGAAATAAATCTCTGGCAATGCAGCGTTTTCCAGCTACATCTCTGTTTTGCTGTGTGGAAAGGATAAGGAAAAACCCTCGATGTTTTGCAACTCCAAATAATACTCCAACCCTCTTGCAAGCACAGAAACTGTCTCGCTGTGTGTGTAGATAGCAAAGAAACCATCCTTTTCCGATCATGCTGTGGGAACCCCTTACGTTACGCTGTCCTACCTGTCCTGCAGCTGGCTTGAAGATCCCTATGATTTATGTTCTAAAAAAAAATAATCTCTTTCCAAAAACAAAGAGCTTCCTTTTACCTCCTTTCTGGCAAGGGCTGGTTTTAGGTCAAGAACCTGCCTCTGGTTTCAGGTGGCAGCTTGTCTGGCAGGATTTTATTTTAATTTTTGTTTTTTTCCCCTCATGGATGAATGATTGGCCTAATTCAGGAATTCTAAAATTATTATTATTCTCTCTGGGCATGAGAAACACACCTGTAATTTCTCACGGAATACGCTTTGTGGCAGAAAAATCGCATTCCCTCCCGCGCCGATGCGTGAAATGTATCCTTGTGTAAAGAGCAGCTTAGCTCATCTGTTTATTGCTCCATCAGACTCGGGGCGGCTGCGTGTAAACGCTTGGCGTGTTTGTTTGTGTGCCGGTGGTTAATGCTCATTAAGCAGAGAGACTAATAGCACTGCCTGGAGCCAAGCAAAGTGGAAGGCAGTTGCCGTACGAATTTCCCCAGCTTGATTTGGCAAGCGCAGGCGGCGCTTAACCTGCGGCACCCCTGCTGCTCCTCTTGCCAGCATCGGCTGCTCCAGCCTGTGCCGGAGCCCAGGATGACTTTACGAATGGCATTTCCCTGCACAAAACGTGCTGATGACCGGGGTGGGGGAAGCGGTGGGCGGCCGCTGTAGGAGGGATAGTGATGGAGTTGTCACAGTGGTCGTGCTCCACCTGGGTTTCCTCTCTTTTCCCAAGCTGTGGTCCCCTCTGCTGCTCCTCCCAGGTGTCCTCTGCTCCCTTTTCTTCAGGCCTTGCTGGCTAACTTCTCCCCCACCTTCTTCTTTTGGACTCAGGGGATTATCTGTGAGTGGCAGCAGAAGGGAAACTGAGGCACCTGGCTGTGGAGTGTGCTGTGTGAGATTTGTCAGCAGTGGTGTAGTGCTAGACTGTGAGAAAATCTCACCAGGTTGACAGGTCAGAGGAAAGATCAGGGTGCTGATAACTCTGCTGTCTCCAGACAGGCCAAGGCTGAAAACCTGGTGCAGCACCGAGGGTAATATGGGTTTCCCCAAACTGTTTGCCCAAACTTAGGGAGAAAGGGTTCCATTAGGGAGAAAAATGAGAAGGACTTTGTTTTTGTTCTGGTTTGGTTCTCAGGGATAAACAAGCCTTATGTATCCAGAAGAGGTTTTTCCTCCAAAAAATTGTACCTGTGAAGTTGGAGTGTCTGCTGAGCTGGCCCGTAGCTGTCAGTAAGCGTGAGAACGGCAGCGATGAGAGGTGTCTGCAGAGACGCTGCCCAGGGGATGTGCCTTCTCGAAGGGATCGGATCTCGGCTCTGACAGCTATGAAATCCCTTTATCAGCTGCGCTGGGTGGGCGAAACGCAGCACAGACCTGGCAAGGGAGCTCACGTGTTAGGTGGTTATCGAGGAGCTGGGCTCCGAATGGAGTCGCTCGTTTCTGGTGTTAGGGTTTTGTTAGTCGGCTTGTTTGGACATGGCAGGATCCGGAAGAAGTCTCATCTTGTGACAGGAGGGATTGACGGCGCGTGCGGCCTGATTCAGGCAGGCGGTAGAGGTAACAGGTAGCGTGATGCTCCCGGTCTTGGCTTCCCGAGGGATGCTGGCAGCCATGACAGCAGAAGAAAAGCTCATCAGTCTCGGTGGGTTTGACTGGGGATTCTGCCACATGTGGAGCATCTGGCTTTAAGTCTCTTGGGATAAAACCCATTGTACTTTTCTCTTGTAGAAAGGGGAAGATCTCGCGTCCATCGAAAGAGACTTTGCTGGGCAGTCAAAGAATCATAGAAACATGGAATGGTTTTGGTTGGAAGGGACCTTAAAGACCATCTAGTTCCAACCCCCCTGCCATGGGCAGGGACACCTTCCACTAGACCAGGTTGCTCCAAGCCTCATCCAGCCTGGCCTTGAAGACATCCAGGGATGGGGCAAAAAGAATGCACAAACAGGATCTGAAGGCGATTATCCTCAGTGCTTATGGTAAAGCAGGGGGTTCAAATGGAGAGTGTTAATGCTAGAAGAACTAGGCAGTTCCAGCATCCGCAGGCTGTTTCTATTATCAGCTGTGGATGTGATGTACAAGGGATTTGGGCACCAGCCTCACTCATTCTGTCTGAGAGCTTTGGGCTTCTCAGATTTCTGCAAACATTAACAGAACTTGTCTGGGTGGTGAGTGCTTATGTGCAGGTTATTATCTTTAGAAAAATTTGAGTCTTGCTGAGTGATGGTGGCTGCATAGTAAAAGTTACCTTTTCTCCTGGATGAGTTAGTCATGAGTGACAATTTCACCCTTTCAGCGTGCAAAAATGATGCCTCTGATCTTCAGACAGAGGTTGAAATTAGTTCTCATGTTTGGTGAAAATGTTTTAACCAATGAGATGTTGGATGAAAACTATTTTCTTTTTCTTTGGGTAAGACAATTATCCTGCTCAAATTCTTAATCTGAAGTATTGAAGTGCCACATTGAGGAGTGAATCTGAAGCATGACAAAATCCCAGGAGTGCAAAATTACGGGGAGGTGAGCTGAAAGGTACCTCCATCCTCATCATCGCTCCACTGAAGGTTTCCTGGTCCTTTTGACGAGCTGGGGCAACTGCCCCTTGGTGCGATGCTTGAAAGGATTTTGCTTGAGACGTGTGTCTCTTCCTACCTGTTCACCGCCCAGGGGACGTCTCCATCCACTCCAGGCTCAGGTTTCTGCTGTGGGGACCAGCCTCTGGGGAGCTCTGGTAACACTCAAGGCTGCAGCCCTTCAGCCCCTTTCTCAAGAGCTTGACCCACTAAAGACAATGGAAGGGTAACTGTGGCCTCTGAGGGCCTATGGGGTCATGTCTATCTAGAAGCACATCCATAAGGATTGATGTACTGAACGCAAAATAGAATAGCACTCATTCTGGAATAAGAGTTGATTTGTTTTAACTTGACTTAGTACATGTTCTTATTCTAGCCTAAGAGCATCCAGTAAAGCTCTTCTAGTCAATTTTCAAGTGTCAACAAGCTGTTTTTCTTGGTCTCACAAACTGATCTTTGAAATGGGAATAACTTAGTCTCCCATATGGTGTTGAAAGCTACTTCATAGCGGAAATCTCCTGTATATTCATACAACATTTTAGAGGAGCAGGTGGAAATTATCTGGCAATTAAAGTTATTGCTATGGAGCTAGGACTTGGAATGACATAGTCAATCTATTCAAAGTTCACATCTCCCACTGCCAGCAGTTGGTTACGTGACTATTCATTGCACTGCTCCTCAGGGGGGGGAAAAAAGCCCTTGAAGAGATGGCAAAAGATTTCAGCTGATTTCTGATAACCACATTTGAGCAGATCATTACATTTATCTGAAAGGAAATGGTTAAAAGCAGTTCTTTAGTAGTTCTGGCTCTGACGTCGTTCTGCAAACTTATTGGGGTATTAGCAAAGAAAAGTAGCGTTCTGTGAATGCAGGAAGTGGCCTCCAATAAAGTTTACAAAATTTCACAGAAAAACGGACATAAAAAGGTCAAGACTCTCCTCAGCCATTTGTGTCTAATTTTATTTTGAGCAACGGATTTCTCTACTCACTTAAAATACTCAGGTCTAAGCAATAAGGTAGGATTGTTGCCATCATCCTGGAGGGGAAGTGTTCATCATCCTCTTGCAGCAGCAGCTAAAGGTGTATCACTCACCATTTGCCAGAACTGCACGGTATTTTCGTGACTATTTGTAGCTGATGTTACATCACCAATGAAACACACTGTTGCAGAAATGACAAACTTTGGGCTTTTTGTTTGATTGTTAATTTCTCTGGCTTTTTTCAGTTTACACAGGACCAATTATTCTCCTAACTCCCTGAAGGAGTTTCCTCAAACTTTCCAAACTAACTTGACTGGAAGCCCCGATGAACTATTTCAAAATGCACGACTTGTAGGGAGGAATACGCATGTATAAGCAGCAATATTGTTTCAAATATATCAAAAATTAAGCACAACACTCCAGTGAGGCCCTACCAATGGGCAGCAAGATTTGCTACCTGTGTCTTGTAGATACTGTTCCAGTTTAAAATTCTCTCTGATGTTATGGTGAGGAGCATCGTGGCATTGCCATGAAAATATTGTGCCATGAGGGTTCCAGAGAGACTCCCCGGCAGTGTGGATGCGCATCCACTCCTGACTCCAGGGAGGATGGACCATGTGCACCTCCCACTTTTCACTCAGCAGCATCTCCTTTGCAGCCGCCAAACGGGAGCAAAGCTGCATGGCTGGTGGGGTTGGAGGAGGTCCCACAGGATGGCAAACTGTACTGATGGAGAAAAGTGCTTTGGGGTCAGCCATGAGAGTTTTGAGAATCAGCTGGGGGATGTCATTCTGAATTCATAAATCTGCATATTCGCTTCACCACGTGAGTAGTAAAAATGGATATGAGCAACCCAGGTGAGACCAATTCCTCAGGGACCGGATTCTCAGAGCCTCAATAGAATTCTGGAGCTATTTGAGGCCTGAGGCTCATGGAGCCAAGGGTGCTCTCCATCCCTCCGGGGCCAGAAGGTAACCAGGGAATTCAGCACTTGGTGTGAGCAATCTTGAAAGAAGTGAGAGTTTAGGTGGATTAAAATTAAACAGTGGAAATTAAAAGGGAGCAAGATCGATCTCAACTGGAAGTCGGTCATTTTAAATATGGAATGATTCTTTATTGCAACCTGTGTAAGAGTTTGCTAATGCCCCTGATTTATTATACAGGCTGAAAAAAAAAGCTTTGCACAGCGGGATAAGCATTCATTTGACTTGGTTCCAGGTATGACAATAGCTAAGAGCCATCAAAACTAGGAAGAAAATAGCTGGCAACAGTTCTGTCTAATTCGGATGATCCTGATTTTCTGCTTGCTCCTTTCCGATCGAGCTGAGGACGGAATTTCCCTTCAAGAGCAGCTTTTGTTTCTGTCGGCATTAACCGTGTTTCCTCTGTAGGATATGAAGAGTGTTGGAAAGAAAACTGTCTCCTCTGCCTTCCTCTTCTTCACCAGCAAGAGCCATTGGGTACTGAGCACAAAGAACACATGGGATGGAAAGAGGTTTGACCTCTGAGGCTCGGAGTATGCCAGCAGACAGCAGCAACACCTCCAAGACAATATTCAGGGAGGTGTTTTTGAAGAAAAAAGATTTTCTATTGGAAGTTCATGAAGGAATATTGTCACCTGCCCTTGGCTACAGCAACTGGAAATACCAGAACAACTCTTTTTTCCCCATCCTTCCCGAAAAGGACAGGTAAGCCTTCACCACCCCTTGGCAAGAAAACACCTGTGCTGGGGAAGTCAGTACGTGAGGACTGGGTGGATGCTAGATGTGTACTATTAGGCTACAGGATTCTGTTCAGAAATAAACCCAAAGCCTGAGTTTCTGAGGTTTCCTGACACATCTAAAGATAGATGTATTTTTATAACCATTTACAATGGGTATTATGTGTGAGTTGTGCAGTCACTGTGTTTTCTTTCACACGCTCCTGTAGCACTGCAACTGGAGTTCAGTGGTGGTTTTCCGCTTGTTCTGGGGGGAACACCTTCCCAGACAGGTAAAGGACGCTAGGTATTTGGGTGACCACCTACGTACAGCGATGTGTAAAACAAGAACGAGAAATATGACATTGTAACTAGAAATATATAAACTTCAGTCATTTGAGTGCTTTTGTAATCCTTTAACGTAACTTGGAAACAGATGGCTAAATTTTGGCTAAGAATATTTACCCCTAGCCACAGATTAAGCAAAATGTCTATTTTCCCCGTCAGGCTGTTTAAACCTGCTAAGAAATTAGTTTTGACTATGAGTTTTCATGCATAATGTGAGCTGTATACTTTTTTTTTTCTTCTAATGTGTAAAATAATTGGATACTGAACAATATTCTAGATTTGAAGCTAGTCAGACATGTAAATACAGGTTACGAAATATGGAGGGATTTTCAGGTCATTCTTTGAGGATGAAGATACTAAAGAAAGCCATGAATTGGAGCACTTCAGTTCAAATGCTTTCTTGGCTGCAGGTTTTGCTCTGTACTGTGGTTTTCCATTCTTTGCTGGGATACTGGGGATAAAGGCTGTCCTGAAGAAAAATAACTTTTAAAAAGAATGCTGCAGTAAGAGGCTGGGGCGTGTGGCCTTTGTAAGCTGGACACTGGCTGTATGGGAAGGCTTACGTTGAAGCTGTGAACATGCACTCTGAGGTTTTGAAGGAGATGACAAGGAGGCGTTTGCCTTGTTTGAGGCATTTGATCTTGAACTGAATAATACAGCCTTTAAAAGACTATAGTGGTGATGTCTGTCTCTCAGAAGTTTATGCAGGTGTGTAACTTATTACTTTTATACCCCAAGGCAGTTCTCCACCTGTTTCTTCATCGGCTAAAGACTCAAAAATGCCACGCTGAAGTGCAATAATATCACTTAGGGAAACTAAAGATAGTCGTTCCTTGAAATCCTACCTCCTCAATGCTAGATGTGTCTGAAGGTGTGTGTGATAACTGCCCTTATAGTCATAAGCTATATAATTATAAGCTATATATAGTTGTAAGCTACCTGGCCACCTTAACAAGTGTGGAGGTGGAAAGGATGAAATATTTCAGGAGGGCTTGAGTGGAAATAAGAGCCTGTGCTTAGGGACACCTCTCACTGTTACACACAGATGTGCAGGAGGGGAAAAGCACACTCGAAGAGGAGCTCCCGATGGGTGGAAGGCAGGGACTCTCGGAGTACCACTGCTCTGGCCCCAGCAGTAGTGTCCAGCTGTAGCTGTTGTCCACCCGTTTGCTGTCATCTGAAGGATTGGGTCTGCTTTGGAGTGAAGTTTTAACATCGGTGCAGAGTGTAAAGGCTTGCACTTGTAAGAAGAGCAGAATGTTTGTTATCAGCTGCTGTCACCTGGATCTCAGGGCAAAGAGGGAGAGGACAAGATGTGTGAGTTTGGATATTGAACCCTTTTCAACACTATTCTGACTCAGCCGGCAGTTTCTGTAGCTGTACAGCCAGTGTTTAGTGTGTGGATGGGGGGGATTTCTTCCCTTCTCACTCAGAGAAGAAATATGTCATATCCACAGCAAAATCCATCAGTCCCAAGCTCTTTTCCCCTCCAAAAATCCATATGCTCCATTCACCTGCCCCTCCCCCTCCTCCACCAGGCACGCAGCTCCGGTACTTCCCAGCCCATTGCACCTCCTTCCTCCACACCTTTCCAAGTCGTTTCCGATTTGGGATGCAAGTCTCTCTTCCCCTCCCTTCCTTGGGTGGATTCATCCCAGTCCAAGTGCGGAGCCTGGGCTGGCACTGAGGTTGGCAGAGGCAGGGTGATCTCGTGTCCCCGTGGCTAGGCAAGCATGGGTCAAATTCATATGTCTGGCAAATCTGAGGTCAGGCAGGCGGAGAGGAGGGAAAGTTGATAAATGAGTCACAAAAATGTTGTTCTCGGTGCACAGTCAGAGCCACAGGGCTCTGGGGGAGATCTGAAAACTTAACTCCCCGGTACGTGCAAGCCGTCTCTCCCAAGGCCGGGAGAAGCTCCCTTGCTCTCTGACAGCCCAAAAGCAGCCAAGGAAGGTGGCGTAGTCACAGTCACTATTTATGACGTGTCAGAAAAAAGCCTGTGGGAAGAGACACACAGACTTCCCGGTTTTCTGTTCCACCTTTTTGCACATCTTTGTCCCTAGGAACACAGTCCAGATAGGCACCGTGTCCGCTTCTGAGCCCACAGCAACAGGTTTGCAAGCTCAGGTCCTTTTGGACCCTTGTAGGCACTTGTCATTGGTCTTGAAGACAGAAACTGATGGTAACTGAGAAGTCTTATGTTTTCCCTGAGGTTAAAAGTAACATTTTTTCATCAGGGGCTTCAACTCTAACTTAAGTTTCGTCTGGGCAGTATCTGTCACACAGCTTGCCCCTCGCCAAGTCTGAAATTAAGGTGCTACTTTGGATCAAAACAAAATCACCCGATATTAAGAGCTTACAGCTACATTTTCTCCTGTAGGATACCGAAGCTGCTGTTTAAAGGTGGTTTAGTGGGAAGTATCCACCGATGCTGATGGCAGCTCCGTATCTGCCTGTGGGACTCAAGAGGTTCTTGTCCTGTTTCTAGACACTGTGTCCACAGCCTAAACTTAAAGACTGAGTTTTTCTCAGGAGGTTTTAGGGTCTGTGACTCGCATTCGTCAGGGATCATGGGGTAAATTCTATTTCTTTCTCCAGATCAGCACAATTGGGTCATATGATCTGGCTGTGCTCTGGCCTGAGCATCCATGGCATTTGTCCCTGAGCATCACTGTCTCGTGGCAGAAATGAAGTGAGCTCATGTGGGTTTTGTAGGTGGCAGTCCATGTTACTCCCAAACCACAGGGTATGTGCAGGAGTGTCTGTTTGATATGGATCTACCACGCTTTTAAGGAGAATTTCCCTGAGGGTGGCAATTCCCTCTTGATTTTGCTTACTAACGTGTATTTTCAAATGCAACATGCCAACTCAAAGAGGAGACTCTTAATATGGAAAAAGTCAAATTCCAATGAATGTGACACTGAATCTGACCCAGATTTCTGGCCAGAAACTCTGATCAGTGTGAAGTAGCCACCCTGAAGTTCTTGCTCTCCAATTAGGGAGATGTCAGCGAGCGCGCGGCTAAGCAGCAGTCTGGTAAACTTAGCGATGTTTTTATTAAACAGCTTTGGGATACAAAATTATTTATACTGACCTTGTTTTCCAACTCTTCAGAGGCCCAAGGAGAAAGCTTGAGATTCTGTAAGAAGTAAGGCTCCTTCATTATACTGCTTCCCATCTGTCGGGTTAGCTTTTAGGATCTATATGTATTCATCTCTCGGGGAGTAATGGGGATTTCACAGGCGAGAAAACACATGAATTAAACTTTGTTTATCAATGAAGGGTCTAAGAGCACTTTCATGTGTCACATGGGCACAAACTTAGCGACAGGTGAGTGGGGTGAGCCAGCTTGGTTCAGTTCCTTGCTCTACTGCAGAGTGTGTAACCTGTGAGTGCTGTATCCAGAAGCACGGATCGATGGAGGTACAAAGTGGGACCTCAGGTTCACATGCAAGGAAATCAAAGCTTTTGGGTTGCAAGAGGAAAGAGAGAAGGTGAGGTAACCTCTCCCCTCGATGTCTGTGATGATCATATCCTAAAGACATCATATAAGGTTGTGATTTTCTTGAACGGCTGGGGAGATGACAGGCAGTAAGGATGCTGATGGTATAACCAGCAAGAGCAATGCCTAAGCCTGGGTAAAGGGTATGATTTTCCCAGGCACTTATGAGACTCACCATTTCCTCTTCAAGTCCTTCGATAACTCAGAAGGTTGTGTTTCCCTTTTTCATTTTTGGTGTCCGGTGAAATATTCGGTGGGTTAAAGGAGGAGCAGCCACATCTGAAACGCAGAGTGTCGCCCACACGAAGCCACTGCAGGGACGAGAGCCAGGTCCCGACGAGCATCAGCGGGGCAGGAGGCAGCGGTACCCAGTGACGTGACACCAGGCTTGACTAGCTGGCGGTTTGTGTTGGCTTTAGTGGAACTATTTATTGCCTTTTGGAAAATGTAATTAAAAGTGAAATCACCCATTCGACATACAGTTCATTGGCCCCATCTAATTAAAGTCTGCCTGGGAGAGAATTCTTTGGAAAGCGCAGGTGGGATTCCAGTGAAACCCTATGCCTGAAATGCCTTCCCCAGGGCATGGGCAGACCAGGCAGAAGAAATATGGAATAAAAATAAATAATGCTAGCGGCAGGAAACAGGTGAAATGCTTTCCTATTGCACCTGGCGTGCCTCTCCCCATTGCTGTCCCCGGTGAACAGAGGCAGGAGACGGGCAATGCTGCACACGTGAGGCAATGCACCCCACGCTGTACTCGGAGCTGGAAAACTCGGAAGGAGGTTTTACTGTCCTTCTGCACCGCGGAGGCCCCACGTAGCTGTTTGCCTCTTGCCCTGCCACTGATAGTCTTTCCGATGTATTGTTGCGCTTGCAGAAGGCTCGGTCAGTCCTGTGTAAATTGGAGGCGATCTCTCCGGCACAGGTTAAAACATGCCCAGAATTCAGATGTGTTGACGCTGATTTTTTCCCCATGCAGGGACAGAGAGGCACGTTCCCCTGTGCATCGCTGGAGCGTGCATGGGAATTGCGAAACCAGGCACCTTCTTAGGAGGGGAGGAAGCTCTGGCAGTGGTTTAGGACCAACTCTAATCCTCGCAGCAGTTACGGTGTGTTACAGGAGACATTAAAACATGCCCAGAATTCAGATGTGTTGACGCTGATTTTTTCCCCATGCAGGGACAGAGAGGCACGTTCCCCTGTGCATCGCTGGAGCGTGCATGGGAATTGCGAAACCAGGCACCTTCTTAGGAGGGGAGGAAGCTCTGGCAGTGGTTTAGGACCAACTCTAATCCTCGCAGCAGTTACGGTGTGTTACAGGAGACAGGTCACTCGGAGTATATGAACAGCACTGTCCTTGCAACCTGGGTAAGCTGGCGGGCACCGAGCAGCAACCGGTCCTGTCCACTGGAAATCGGGAAGCTGTGCTGCCATCACTGCCTCTGCCAGCTGGCTTGGAGTAAGGTAGCCTGTCTGCTCCAGATGCAAGGACCTCTGTGTGCTGCAATATTCAGGTTCTTGACTTCTGTCATTGACTGACCTTTAAATGGAGGTAACTCCTGAATCCTTTAGAAATTAGACCCATGTAGATTAGGAAATGGCATCTTAAAAAAAAAAAAAAAAAAAGTATGCATCCGCTTCTGTAGCTTTTCCTACCAAACCTGGAACACATTACATGAGTTTAAATGAGCATTGAAGCACATGTTGTGAGAGCCACACTCAAGGACATGGAGCCCATCTCCATCAGCATTTTGCTCAACACGCTGTACCTCTGTGAGCCCAAATGCTTTGCTGTTGCTCTGGCAGTAGAGGAGCTGGTTGTAACGTGCGTCACCAAACAAACTGATTTTTATTTCAGTACTGCCCTCATGGGGTTTTTTACTGCTCTGTCAGTGCTTAGCTGATGGAGCACGGAGGACTTCAGCTCCTGTTAGAAAGCATGGGCCTTGCTCAGGTGGCTGTAGCTCCCAACCCAATGCTCTGCATTGTCCCTGGCTCTGCTCCTCCCAAGCCCTGCTCCTCCCCAGCCCAGGCCTTCCCAATACCTCCTGAGGTACACCTGGATCTCTTCTGGGCACCTAATCAGGGCCATGTCCCCAAATCACTGTGCATGAGTGAAAACCCTGAGAAAGCAGGAGACGTGACCTTTCTTCCCTGGTTCTTGAGTTTCGAGGCAGTGTTGAGATTCCCTATGGAGCAAGAGGTTTGTCACATCTAAGGGAGTTACTCTCTTCACATCTAAGGGAGTTACTCCACTCGGCGCGGTGATGGTGGTAAGTGCCCACCTTCTTAGAGGAAAAGCAGTTTTGGCGTCTCATCCTCCAGTACCGAGCCGCGTTCAGCCTTTCCCACAGCTCCTTCCCGTTCTCCATGGCCATGAGTAGAGCAAACCTGGGAAGGAGGTGCCTTCCCTGAGCCAGCTAACGAGGGAGAGCTCGGCAAGGCTGCCGCGCTCGAAGGGAGAGCTTTCCTTCTGCTTGCTGCACCCTGCGTTTATTAACCCTTGCTCTCACACCTGTTCTCGCTCTCGCACCTCCGGAGCTCCGGAGCCACTTCTTGCACCTCCCACAAGTGCACATGCTTTTGCTCCAAGAGCCTCCCTGGATTTCGGACCTGTGTGTGATCAGAATGAATTAGACTTGGCTGAGGCATGGGATTATTGCAGACCTGTCACTTCACAGCATGTTCCTGTTACAGCCCACACTTGTGTCTGCTAGTATTTTAAAGTAAACTTTAATTAGCATCTTCCAAAGAGTGATTAAATTGTTTTGTTGTTGTTTTAGGTTTGGTTTTCTTTTAAGGAAAAGAGTGTTTACTCACTGAGGACATGTTTCCAAACTCTTCATCCACTCTAGTCCTGGTTTTCTGGTATCTCACTGTGCGTTTTCCTGTGAAGCTCTGCATGCTACTGTTGGTGTGAGCAAGGTTGCTCAGCCGTGGGGTAGGATGTGCCGTGGAGGCACGTGCTGGAGTGGGTTGGGGCCACGTTGGAGCAATGCTGTCAGACTCCTGATGGCTAAGTGTCACCCATTGACTAGCAAACTATCCTAGGAGAGTCACTCCAGGTTAAGCAGATCTGTGTCTGTCTCGGTTCCGCGTAGCAGCCCCTTTACCTGTAGTCAGGTGGACTTGGGCTCAGCGGTCTCAAAGGTCTGAAATAGCTTAGGAACCTCTGTCTAACAGTGCTGCAATCCAGCAACACTAGAGAAATCCCCCCCTTACTGTAAATAACATGTCTGAAATGCTCTTTGCTAGGGGTGTTGAACATGTTTTCCAGCCTTCACTCCAGAAAGGGTGAATCGGGTACCTGACGTCCCAAGGTCTCCTCATAAGACCGCAAAGGGATGCAAAGGAGTTTTTGTACATGGCTGAGTTCCTGCAGAATTACTTTACCGCTGAAATTAAGTGTATTAATACTCTGTAAAGGTTTCTCCCCACCCAAGCCATTTACCAGATTGAATTTGTGAAAGTGATGGAATAATGGATTGGAAGGGGATGAGCTACAGACCTGTTTGCCCTCTTTATGGGGAGTGTGTTAAGAAATCAGGCTGCGGCTGGGGCGTTACCTGCTAGTGCTGGCACAGCGTAGCGATCCCCACCCCATACCATCTATTCTAAAAGGTGGTGTGTGATATAAGGAAGGTAAGCCCACTGCCTGGAATACTGAAGGCAGGAAGAAGTAAACTAGCAATGAGGGAAAAAAAAGGCTAAACTTAAAGGTCTGGGGCGTAAGCAGAATTTTTCAGAGGAAATGAGGCTGACTTGGGTGAGCTGCAAGGACTCTGTTGCCTTTTTCTCTGCAAGGAAATGTATTTGAGCAAATGTGCTGGTATGAAGTATTCAGGCACATACACTGACTCCTTTTAGTTTCACCCATGCATGGCTTCAGTTCCACCCATCTTGTTTAAACAAACATACTTAGTGGGGATAAGGCAAGGAAAATCCTGTTCTCTGCTTGTGTTTGTTCTTCCCTCTGCTCCTCCAGCAGGGACACTCGAAACACAGATGGAGCTCAAGGCGTTGGGTTTTAACAGATCCAAATCAATTTGATGTGCCCTTAAAAAATCCCACAGTCATTTCCAGCGGCATCCGCAGAGCTGCTAACAGCCTTGCCAGTCACTAGCTGCTGCATGTAGTGGTTTTTTCATACTGAAAACCATTCTTTTCCTGGCACTTGGAGGCTTCAAGTGTGGCTTTTTGGTGGTGTCAACACAATAGCATCTTTAGAAGTTAGAGAGTAGTTTTCTCTAGAGTACCAACACAGGGGAAGCAATGCGGTGGAGACCAGCTTGTCATCTTGTGCTTCTAAACCAGTTGTTCCCAGTTTCCTGGTGAGACCTCTGCCAGTGAGTGCCACGTGAGAAGGATCCCTATAGGTGGTCAAGAAAGGGTAACATGTGGACATCAAAACACCCAATTCTCTGTCCCAGCCATAGTGAAAATGGGCCATCTCAGTCCCTTCCAGCAATTTCCCAGAAGACACAACCCACAGCTCGAAGGAGGACCCTCTGCCTACTGGGAAGGACTGGAGAAGAGTTGGCCCCCCTTTTTTCCTAATATGCAGTGGGGGGATGCAAGATAACTGGCAGCTCATGCTGTTCTTACCTGCTGGTGTATGGCATTGTCCTCATTTGTGTGAAAAGACATCTTTAATGACAAAATATAACAAGAGGGTTCACAATAGAAAGGTTTATTCTATTTATGCCACTTCTGCTTTATTCCTTCCCCCAAGGTCTCACCGAAGTGATGGTGGGAATGGACCTCAGGAGGTCTCTAATCCAACCTCCCCCCTGGAGCAAGACTGTCTCCGAACACCAGATCAGGTCAGCCATGGCTTTGACTACTCAAAGCCCCATCGCTGCTGTGGAGGAACTGCACCAGATCCAAGCCCTACAGGAAGGTTGGGAAAGTCCAACCCCTGCAAGTCTATAGGGCAAACTGTTTCTTTGAAGAAGAGTTCACTTTCTTTCTTCCATGGCTTGTTTTACTGAAATCAAAGAGTGGGCGAGCCTTCAGTCACTGTTAACATTGATTATCAATATAAAAGTTTATAAGGGACTGAGTTCTGATTGGGAAGCTCTGATGCAAGTTCCAAGTCTCCTCTGTTATTTTCCCCTTCTTCTGACTCACCTGGTCTGGTTGCTGCGTGTTGCTCCATCCTGGGGGAAACAGAACATTCAACACATTGCTCACCTCTCCTGTGACCTCTCTGGTGCCGCACCTCTGTTGGATGACAGCAAAAAAAACCAGCACAGAGAATTCCCAAAAGGGTGAGGACTCCTTAATCCCTTCAGAAAACCAACCCGATACTTCGTGGGTGGGTCCCTGCTAGTCTCAGAGTAAATTAACATCTCCTTCCTTGTCCGCAGCTCTCTGCCTTTCTGATCACGCTAAACGCAAGTGTAGATCCCACGCGCCTCTGGCCAATCTGCCTCCCTGTTTGCAAAGGCGGTGCCTCATGGGAACAAGGCCCTTACCATCTCAAAATCCTGGCAGTTTTTTCTTTTCCTAGTTCCACATCTGGCTATCTAATCATGGGTCAAGTTGTCTACCTAGCAGCCAGAGAGATGGTCCCCTCATCATCACTGGCTGAGATCGGTTGACGGTTTTTCTGCTTCTTCAGTGACATCCCTCAGTGTTTTCTGTAACTGTGTTTCTCTTTGGACTGAATCCTTTGTCTGCTTATTTAGCATCTTTCTTCTGTCCTGTATTTTGTGCAGTCACATCACCATGGTATCGAGATTCCCTGTGGTCAGTATTAGAAGTTAACCATTGAGATGTTGAAGAATTTGCTTCCATTTTCAGACTAAAAGAAAACAATTGCCCAGGTTATGTGATAGACTGGACTCATGGACCCCATTCCTGTCTAATCAGACCATCCTTTCCATCCAGTGCTCCAAGAAAGACGTGTTCCCTAGGGCAGACCCCAGCTCACCCTGTGTTAAGGAATCTCGACAGCTTCCTTGCCTTTCCTTGGATTTGTAAGGTTGTGATTTATTAAGCAAGAGCACAGCAAACTGACATCTTGTTCTACAGCTTCACCACAGGGATGATTCAGATGGACTGCTGGTGGCATCTGGCACTGGGTTTTGGCCACTCTTGTGGAAATAGTGAGCTCTTTGTGGATATCTGGTCATTAGATGATGAATTTTTGTTTGCTCACACCTGGACTTGATTCAGACTCGGGTGCCACAACATCTCCATTAATCCTCTTAGCCGTGAGTTGGTTGCACCCTCTTACCTGAAAGAAAGGAATTTGATAATGCACCGATGAAATGAGCTGCAGCGACCTGACATTCAAACCCAGACAAACAAAACTCTCTCGACTCGCTTGGAGAAAAACCACATCAATTACACTGTCAGTTGTATTTACCTTGCACAGTCCTGAACCATCCCAAGGCTGAAACATGTGCCGTCAACGTCTGGGGCAATGCCTCTGTGGTTAAGGATGTGCCCCGGTTGCTGGGATGGACTCGGGGGCATAGCATGCAGAGGTTCATGGGTTGAACGAGGCTGCAGGAGCGGCAAGGAGTGCTGTCTCCAACACACAGGTGCCACAGGGAGTTCAAGCAAAGCGTGTTTGTTAAGCTTGGGCTTGTTTAAAAAAAAAAAAAAAAAGGGACAAATGAAAGAACCTGCTGGAATGGGGAGGGTTTCCCGAGTTCCTGTGATGTTAGGCACTGCTTGCATTCCTGTGCCATGAGGGCAGTGTACTCCAGAAATGCTCACTTGGTTTATTTTTCCCCCAGTCTTTGCTTCTTTGGTACCTCCTGGACAGCAAAGATCTCCTTGCCAGTTCCTGGGGTTAGAATGGAAACCTTGCTCCCTACGGTGAGCTGGGAATAGCTGGCTGTGTGCCCTTGCAGGGGAGCAGAAGGCAAGCGCCCTGCTCAAGCCTGCTCAAGCGAGCAATGAGCTTGCAACACCCATCGCTCTCGTCTCTTTTCCCGGCGCTGCTGGCCCATCGCTTCCCTGAGCTCGGAGAGACCTGCCATCACAGCTCCAGAGAGCGGCTCTCCTCCCGAGGCCGACGAGCAGCGAATAAGGAGGGTATTGTTTTGCTGTCGTCTACCTCTGCACGTTCGATGGGGAAAATTAAAACAGACACATGAGCGGATTAGGTGTCAGAAAACGTCTAATTATGGCTTATAAAATTACCGGCTCAGTGGCTTATGAATGGAAATGTGCAGGGGAACCCTGTATCAGTGTAGTCTCCAGCTTATCCCTGAAAGCCTCATCTCTAGAGAAAAGGGGAAGGAGGAAACACGCCAGAGCCATGTTCTGTGGCCACGCAAGATGCAGACAGTCCAGGTCCCATTGTCTCTGGTTCCTTGGGAGCAGTGTGTGCCCAGTATTTCAAAACAGCCTGTCTCCTGGAGGACAGCAAAAGATACACTGCTATTCATTGCACAGATCCTCTGCCCACTCTCAGCTCCTTGGAGCGCTAATGTGGATTCCATCCTGCTTTTTGCTGAACAGCGGGGATCGATGCTGTTCTTCACGCTGCCGCGGTGCTTGGAGTCCCTGCCTACACGTGCAATGCTTCAAGGAATTCAGATGGAGGCCTTTAGCCCTGCAGATTTATGATTTGATGGCTTGATGGTTATGGTTTGGTCACGGTTTAATGATACATACACTTCTCACTTTTAATAATTTTCCATGAAATGCAGGGATGACAGCAGATACAGTCTGCTCCCAGGTTTGAGTGTAGCATGTTCTGCAGCATAACATCTGTACGTTTGTAGCCTGTATGACAAAGACTGTCCCCAGAGCTGTCTGCCAAGGCATGGCAAGGCAGAGGTAGGACTCCCCAGTAGGCAATTACTCACTTATCTAAAGTTATTGGGAGTTTTTGACAGGCTTTGTGTACAGGCAGAATTCATAGGCACAAACAGGAATTCACAGAGGTGGTTTGCAGCCGTCCCCTTAGACCTTTCAGAGTAAATGTTACAGTGAAACTTCGGTGCAACAACAGGAAAATTATGACAACAGGTTTTTAAACTTTTCTGCAAGGTAGCCAAAAATCTGCCCTTTCATAACATACCAGCTGCACTGTTAACTGTTGGAGAACCTGTATCCCTCCCTCTCAGTAACCAATATCCAATCCCTGGCATGTCATCTCCATCTTCCTGACTGGTCCGAAGCCAAGTGGTGCGGCAGAGTCCGAGGGCCAAATCTTGGATTAGCTCAGTTCAGTACCATATAGGCCATGCAATGGCTTTTCCTCCTAGTGACTCATGAAAATAGGTGTGCCCTCAACTTCTTTTGGAGCATTTAAGTGGAATAACTCAAATGGAAAGGGAACGCCTTGTGTACTTGTACGGGTCTTGTCACAGCACGGTTGAAGATCCAGGGTTTTAGTCCCACCTTAGAGAGATCCTGAGCACAAGGTTGCACGGGGAGTTGTTCAAACTGGCTTAGGTTTTGCGGGAAATGGTGTTTGGTCATTTTGTGTTTTAAAATGGATTGCAAGGGATGTGCATCCCTGGGCTTCAAATCTCTATCCTTTGAATATTTACCTGTGCAAACCTGATGAGTGTTTTACTCAGCTTTTGTAAGCAATCTCCTATAATGCCTGAATTTTGTAACAAAGGTGAAGTTCTCCTTCAGAAAATCCCTGAGCTGCTACAGTAGGTACACAACTCAGACTGCTACCGATCTTGGCAGTAACATTTGCTGCCACGGGTCAGAAAATCATAGTGACTTCGAGAGCAAAGCTTTGTAGGAGTAGATGAATAAGGATACAAGGCCCTCCAACAGAGCCAGTTGCCCTCAACAGGTCACTGCATTACTTGAGATGGCTGGGGATGCATGTACACAAAAAACTCATAGGCTTGGACTCCTCTGTCTTCTAGTTTGTCTCTGTATGCATATGAATTTGTAGGTTTTCAGAAAGTTAACACAAGAACTTTAACTGAATCCACTGGAATCAAGACTTTTCCCTCAAGGAAAGGAAAGGTCCTCCTCCACGGTGGGTGGGAAGGTAGTATATGCCAGCAAAGCGAAAAGCTATAGTGCACCTTGCATGGGCTTTTGCAGGGAGAACTGCACTGACCTGGCCACCCAGCCTTCCAGCTGACGGCGTGGGAGCAAGTTTGAACGGGAGAGCTGGGGTGGCGTTGGCAGCTGATGCTCTTGGCACTGCTCAGCATATTTGCTCAAGCACACCATCTTCAGGTTGCATATGGCCTGCTTAGGCACAAGCCTGCAACAGGTAAAAATGTGGTCTGGATGTTGGGGGTCGGTTTGGGGCCACTGAGGCTGGGTTTTGGACCAGTGACCTTAGCCTGAGCAAATGTACTGGTTCTTGCTGTAGCTGTAGTCATGAGATGGTTTTGATGGGCTGTTGCTCCACGTGCAGACCGTGACCTGGGGGGCCAGTTTATGCCTGTGAAGGTCAGTGCTGCTTTCAGTCAGCACCCTGCGGTGTTTAACATCGTAAAGGGAGAGTCCTGACCACAACATGGTGAATCGCAAAGTTCCCGTGGGGCTGAGATTTCATGAGGCTTTCCAAAAAATACAGCTGGTCACATTTATGGTGCAGCTTCTTCTTTTTCCTCTGGTGCAAGTTGGGTTTTTTGACTACTATCTTTTTCATGTGCACATCTGCTTTCCACCCCAAATCTTGGTACTTATATATCATACTACTGGCAACCAAGCTTTTCTGTCTGAAGTAACAGAGTATTTTTGTAAAAAATATCATTAGCATGTCTCATGGGAATTGTGGTTTTTGGTACCTTCTGCTTCCATTCTTTCCAGGTCAAGTTTTGTTGCAACCTGCAGCTCCCAAGATGTGTGTGGACAGAGAGCGTGTGTCTGCTAAGCTAGGAAAGCCTTTTGCTTTCAAGGTCTTAGGAATTTCAGGGAAAAGACTTAGGCTACAAAATAAAATGGGCAGGGGGAAAAAAGAAAAAGTCTTAAGGGACAAAAACTGAAGCAGAGGGACACATTTTTGAGTCATGGTATTTCACTGAAAAATATTTTTCTCCTGCGGAAAATTCTGATAAAACCAAAATTGTCTATCAGCACTTTCTAGAGGAAAATGCCTTTTCCTCCAGTTTTCAGTATGGTCTACTCCTATAAGAAGAAAAAACTTTGACTGTAGTTGGCTTATGTGGGATTTTAACAGCCCAACTGAATGCATCAAAAGCCTTCAAGATATCTCATAGAAAAAATTCTCTCGAGTTTCATGATGTTTGTCCCGTGCCCTGAAATTTAGAGAAGTATTTTGATACCTGAAAAGTTTATTTGCAGAATTACTGAGTCAGACCTGTAGCTGGCTGAAATCACTCTAACTCCATTGCCTTCAGTGCTACAGTGACTTACAGCGCCGAGGAGTGTTGCTCGGTGTTTTGAGCTTGTGGTTTGCCGTGCGTGCAGCCATCAAAATCTGGGTGCCCGATACGCCCAGCTTGTGCTGCGTTCAGTTATCGATAGGGGAAAAGTGCTATGATGTGGGTGCAACTCTTTATATAAATGTGCTTGTTTCCATGAAGGGATAGGGAGTTTTAGGGGTTTTTGTCTTTTGCTTTGTTTTTAATTTAACTATGTCCATGTTAGTGGTTTGCTGGTGTTAAACATGTTCTGTAAATTATAGCACCTCTGCTGAAATACTGGGAACGGGGTGTATGCTAGTCCCGACTGAGAAAAAAAGAGCTTTCTTCTGTTAAAACATTCCTCTTGGAGTCGGAAAACAATGTATTCAGCCCTACCAACCCATGGAAATCACTGGTTGTGTTTATACAGCAATTAAAGGGGGATTACAGCTGCTGCAGGGCTCAGCACCCCAGTCCCATCCCCTCCCCTGCACTCACCGGGAGCCTCAAAGCCACATTGTTCCCCGTAGCCGTCAATGCCAGCCCGGGGACAAGGCGGGTCCTGAAAACGGGAGAGGGAAGTTTCTGCCCAGCGAGTAAGGTTTTTTTAAAAAATAACAAAAACAAAGAAAAAAGGGTGGGGGAAGGAATGATAGTTATGTTTTCTTCTTCCAAAGGTGTTTCCCATGGCCGTCCTTGGTGCAGGGCAGCAGGGAAGGGAAACATCTTTTCCAAGTACAGCCTGGAAATCATCTTTTGGGGAATGTGTTGTGCAAGGTGCTGTACGAGCATGTGGGCAGAGGTTGTCCTTGCCCTGAAAGCGCTGGCTTAACGCGAAGGACTCTGCTTTGGCGGTGGCATCCTGAAGGCCTGTGCTCCTGCTCTTGCCCAACCCTTGCGCTGGGGATGGGTGAATCATGGAAGCAAACATGTGTCTCCATGTCAGCAGGATCCCTCAGCTCAGTGCAGCAGGATGGCCACCAGCAGAGCCGGATTCCTGCTCCCCATGGAAACAACCTCCAGTAGCACCCGTCCCTGCCCAGACAGCCCTAATCCTCCCTCTGCGGTCACCCTGAAGAGCCTCCCGGCTCTCTTATCAGCGAGGATCTCCCTTCAGCAAATATTTGAGAGGCTGCTTTGCAGGGGGGTGGTGAGCCAAGGTAGGTGAGGGGGGCCCACGCTGCGGAGGAGATGCTGATGGGGACAGGACAGAGGGAATGGCATGACCACGAGGTCGCTGTGGCATGTGGGGCCACCACGTATCCCCATCACCCTCCTGTGTTGGGGAGACCTGGCCACGCTCCTGTACGTTGCAGCACCCCAACCACTGCTGCCAGTGGGAAACATTTAAAACAAGTGTCAAGGGGGGGGCTCTCCCAGGAGGAGATGATACCCCGGGCACAGGGAGTGTGGTTGGAGGTGGGGAGATGTGGGTTTTGCTCAGAAAAGTGCAAACAGCTTTTCTTGTGGAGAGAGGAGGTTTGGGGGAGGACGAGGAACTCTGCTCCATGCTGGGTGCAAGTGCTGAGGAGCCCCAGGCTATTGCTGAGAGACAACAGCTTTGTAGTTAAGTGGTCAGATATCTCTGTTCTCAGGTCTCAGATATTTTTTTTCAAGACCCGCCAGAAAACAAAATCCAACATTTATCCTGCCTCGCAAACAATGGATACAGGGTTGTCCAGAAACTGTGTTCTCTGGACCCAGCCAGCAGCAGAAGAGACGTTGTTCCTCCCCAGCGCTGGCTACAAATTCATGCCTGTGCATGGGTTACCCTGATGCTCGCACAGGCATTTATTTCTACAAGTAAATGTGGTTTTACTTGGTGGTGGGGCAGGAGGAGCTGTTTCGGTGGTGTTGCTGTGGGGTGGTGAGCTGAAGCTGGGTGAGCAGTGCTTGGCGGGGTTGTACAGCCCTGCTGGGAAAAGGACTCAGCTCGGTACAAGAGAGCGGAAGGGAAGGCTGGGCACTAGGGACGAGGAGACATGGTACTACCAAGTTTTAACACAGCGACTCGAAGCGCAGAACAGTGAGAAAAGCTGGAGCAACTGATGAGAGATGATCCAGGCAGCGGTGTCGTGGACGGACGGGTGAGAGTCAAAATGAGTCACGAGGCGCTTCCTGCCCAGCCTCTCTGTCCCTGGGAGGTGCATGTTGGTACAGGTCCAACCCCCACACCTCCATTTCTCTGAGCACTCGGAACAGCGTAGCCAGGTTTGGAGCTGAAATTCATAGCGAAACCGGTGCTCGCCCCACCCATGGGGGCACGCGAGGCTTGGGTAATCTCTGCAAAGAATGTGGAGAGTGTCAAAGGAATTGAAAAAGGAAACACCACCCCCAAAAAAACCCCAAACCCAACACCCGAAAACAGGCTTTGGGAAAGTAACGGGTCCTGTCCCAACTTTTGGTCTGGCATTGGTCGTGGCACTTGACACCACTGATCCACCAAATCTGAGTGCCTCACTCCTAGAAATGACGGCACCTTGGTCCGTGAATACCTGTGCATACACGTGTAAGCTCACTCTTTATTTTCCCTTTGCAGCATGCAGTCAGTCGTGCCTTATGAAGGAAAAGTGAATATGAAAGTGGAGGGGCTTTTTCACCCTGCCAACGGTATGTGTAATGAATGGGGGCCTGGGAAGTGTTGAGCTGAAAGCACTCGTCAGCCTGTGTGATAACATCCTTCTCCCTGGGCAGGCGGCACCAAGAGCATCTCTGGAAATGAGTTGACACTACACAGTGCAGCACAGTAAGTGAATGATATCTGGAGGCTTTTGCAGCACTTGTGGGTTTTTACGTCTCCCCATATTGCTCTTTTGCACTGTACAAACCGGCTGATGGAAAAGGAGATGTGCAACAGTGCAGAGGATGGGGCCACTAAGGTTTTGGGTTGGTTCTGAAGCCCCTTAGCACACACATCTCACGTGCTTTGTTACAACAGGGCGATGCTGGTTAGAGAGGTGTGACGCACTCTGTCAAAAACCCTGGCAAAAGAAAAAAAAAACCACAACACATCTTCTACTGGGGCTGAGCCTCAGCTTTGTCTCTTCTGCCTGTGAAGCCCCGGCGGTGCCCAGCAGACTGCACAGCTTGCAGGGGCATCTAGTGGCTGAGTGCTGCAGAGGTGATCTGGTACCCCTCATACACATCATCCCACATCCCACATCATCCGCAGTCAGCTCGCTCACAGGCCCATCAACACAAATGCCATCAGCACCTGGAGGTCAGAAATGTTGCCACTAATCTGATTTAAAAGATAATCCCTCTCGCCTCCTTCCCAAAATACTGGTTTCGGGTAAGAAGCAAAACTTTGCAGGTGGCTTCAATCCTCCTTTCGTGGAAGGTGTTAAACATAACGCTTACTGGCTGTGGCATCCCTTCATCCATTGCTGTGGCTTCCCCAAGCACACCGAGGAGCTGCTACGAGGAAGTCTGGGTGCAAACATCAGTTTGAAGGATGCCTGCTACTACTCCCAAACTTTTGGTTGTATGATTTATTTAGCTCAGGCATGTCTCAGCTTAAAAAGACCAAAGAAATCACAGAATTGGGTAGAAGGAAGAAAAAGCATCATGTGCCATTTTGCAAAGCCAAAATTTCTTGGCATGCTGAAGGTGTTCAGGACTGAATCTGCTGCTGCTGGCAGCGAGATGACCAGGGAGAGCGGGGAATGGTAGTGCCTGCAACCTTCCTTGGGGATGGAAAACGTACGAGGAGGAGCTGGGAGCACCGCAGTGCTGCGTTTGCTTTCTTTAAATCTTCAGGGGACAATACCTGTTGCAAACACTCCCTGAAAGTAAAAGTGCAATATACTGTATTTGAGGCTGATAAACAAGACTCTTGTAGGGACCAGTGACTCATGTCTCCCGTATTTTATAAGAAAAGGCACATAAAAGCAATTACTGGGGTGTGAATTATTTCATTTCTTAATGGCGTGACAGTTTTGACAGCTCCTAGCTTGTCATCTATCAGAAACTCTCTTGATCTCCCAACTTTAACATGACTTTTAATTATACTTTCATATGAATAAAAGGACAGGTAATCTATGGTCTGGTTTCCATTCAGTCTAACATATTTAAACAACAAGGGAAACCTTTCCTCCTAGCAGGGAAAGAAGGGTGATTTGGTGGTCTAATGTGGTAGACAGATTTAAAACGAAAATTACACATAGTTCAGAATTTGTTCTTTGTATGAATGGAGAGTGGATCCGTGCTTTCCTCCCCTCCCCCTTGGAGCTGCTGGGAAAGCCTTCTCCTCCCGGCCCTGAACCTGCCCATCTTTGCTACCCTGCATTTGGATCACAGCTGCAGTGTTGTTCCCAGGCAGTGTCCAGTCAGGGAGGGGACTCCTGGGAAAGAGATGGGAATACAGGGAGGTCCCTGAGGGGCTCAGCTCCATGCTGGGCACAGCAGAGGGAGGGGGTGGGAGAGGTTGTCCCATCTGTCCCGGGCTTTAGGGAGGCTTCAGAGCTCTCTCTGGAGACTCCAGTTTAGGGTAAATTTATTTTTATGGTAGGAGAATAATGTCTTTTGGTGAATCTGGTAGGGCTTTTGGTTTCTCACCTAATCCAAATCATGTGCAAGGTTCCTCAGCGTAACAGCAGTTGCTTCCCAAGATTATGACAAATCTAGATAATTGCTCTCCATGGCTGAAAAAGAAAATATCTCTTAATTCAGAATTTAAAAAGGAAGAAATCATTTGATCACCACATAGCTGAGTTATCAATGCCCTTGCAATGTCCCTTGCTGTGAGGGCAGTAAGCAATAAGCTTCTTAGTGAGGTAGCTCACCTAAAAAGCCCTTTTCCCTTACAAAAACAAAGGTTTCCCTTCCCCATTCTGCTGACACTCGACAGCATTGTGCGTTGTGGCCTCCATAGCCCGTGTTCTTTCTGCTCAGCCCCAGGTCCAAGAGCAAGGCCATCACAGGCCAGGACTAAATGGCTAGATATATTAAGGATTGCAAAGAATTTGGAAGCTGTAGTGGTGGACATCACATACACTGAAAGAGGTAAGATGTGAATTGGAAATAAAGTGTAAATCATAGTTAGGAAGCTTACACTAAAATTACAATAAAAGCCACAATAAAGTTTATTGTGTTCTTCCAGGTCACTCATTTAAAAGTTAGGAAGGTTTAGGAATGCTTGTACAACACATTTTTTTTCCTCTTTGTGTATGTGAAGTAAAACGCATTCTTTAATGCCATCTTCACATATTCATTTTTCCATATGACCTGTTACGAGCAACTCTTACAATATTGGAAAAGAGCAGCATATATGGCCAAAAGGCCTCTGGAGTTGCAGAGATATTAAATAGATCCCATACATCAGTTGTTTGTTGGTCTGTCTAGTGACAGGCCGCTGTTTATCTTATGACAAAACAGCATGTTAGGGAAATGCCTCTCTCAACTGCATTACTACAGAAAATGTTTTTGTAGAGAGAAAACACAAGGAAAAGGTAAGATGAGAAAAGTAAAAAAAAAAAAGAAAAGCAACTTGAGAAATTCAGGGGCAATAAATCCCCGCACCAGATGGTATTCATCTGTGAATGCTGTGCAGAGCTATCAATTTAAAAAATTGCACAGGAGTGTGCCATTACAATGCAGACATAATATCTGCCCGTTTTCACTGCCCATCTTCGCGGTGCCTGGGCAGGTGAGAGGTGACTTGGTTCTGCCTGCCAACATCTCCCGATGCCTTCAGAGCCCACGCGCTGTACCCACCTCAGCCTTTGAAATTTTAATTCAGTGGATTATGTTTCTATTTGCTCACTAATTTGCTTAATTATAGTGAGGGAGGACAAGTAAATAGGTGTATTCTGAATATTGTTTTAAAAATCCATGAGCTATTGATTTGCAATGATCTTTCTGCCGACTTACGCTCTCTCACAGAAAAATGCATTATGTCAAGCCTCACATGCCTGTTGTCCTAACTTTTAGAGGGCTGTCACATGCGTTGGCCCTGCCTATGGATGAAGACACAGCCTGGAATACACCTCCATGTGCTCCTGAAGACCAGGAATTAAGTCTCACGTTGCCATCAATGTGTAAGCCAGAAGAGGCTGCTCTTGCTGTCAAGACCATTTACAGACCCGTCCTGGTCACCCTGAGAGGGGCTTTTCAGGTAATTCCCATGGTTGGGGTACAATGGATGGGAAAAAATATGTCAATCCAGTCCTGGGTCTGCAAGATAGAGCATCACCAATGAGAACGCATTGCCAGCTGTCGGTGGGAGCTGCCTACCCTCCCAGCGAACAATGTTATGTAGGGACCAAACCACAAAATATGGGGAGGGTGCAATCAGCGCGTCACCTATAAGGAAAAAATCCCAACTTTATCTAATTTGGGATTTTTAGCAATTCTTTGAAAGTGTCAGCAAAATGATGGATGTAAGGGAAGAGAGGAAAAGATGCAGAAGAAGGTAGAGCTCGGATTTTGAAGCTGACATTGGGGGCTTGGGAAATCGCAGGCTGCACCAGCTGGGGCTTCAATGACGTTGAGTAAACCCCTTCATCTCTGGAATCCTGATTTCCCTGCCTTGTGGTTTGTAGTGCGAAGGGAAATTTAGTAAAAGACTGAAGTTACGGCGGGTACACAGTTGCATAAAGTGTCTCTGCACTCGGAAACCTGCGATGTGCTTCTGCTGCCGTTTAAGACTTGGTGAAGAGAGGGAGGATAAAGGCTGGTTTGGAAACCATGGTCGCGTCAACGTGTGAATGTTTCTACTCGTTGCAATCAGAGCTCTCTGTCGTGCCGGCGACATGGTTTAACAAGCGGACCGAGAAACGGGGCCTTGGGGGTCAGCTTTTTCCTGGCAGGGAGGAAAGAAGGACCTGTGTGTGCACGTGGGGGTGCAAGCAGAATTGAGTAAATTCTGTATTGGCTTGTGGTTGGGAAAATATTCCCCCTGGTTTAGATTAAAGTGGGAGATGCTGGCTTCATGCCCTCCGAGTCCTGCTTAGAATACATGCAGAGTATGTGTACTTTTTTTTATATATTTAATAAATAAAAAAAGTGTTGTTTCATTCGTCCATCTGAAAATTATTTGTAAAGAAAAGAGAATTGATTTAAAGGCCACAGGAACAAATTGAGGGGTCAATTTTGACTTTAATTCCAACAATTAATTAAGGAACTCTTCTGGAGAGGTTTGTAAAATGAATATTGATCTCAGATCTCAGGCAGTCTGCAGTCATGTCTCCGTCCTGGTTTATATCCTCCCATTTTGATTTATGGATTAGGTTTAGCAATAGTGGAGCTGCATGACGGGGCTGCTCAGCAGCACTGTGCGAGCACCCATCCTGCTAGCACAAAGCTCGTTGCACTCCTCCGTATAGCAGAGACGGAATATTTTAACAGGGTGAGTGATGGATGTGTCACATTTGGTGTGTGCTTTGATGACCAGGAATCATCTACTGCTGTCCCGCCCCAGCTCGCCCTCCTGCCTTCCAGTAAATGTTGATCAGAGCAATATTTTTGTTCCTACAGCAGTCTAAAATGAACTAAATTCTGCATTGTTGGGAGGGCAAAAATGCATTTGATACTGGAAGAAGCAGAAATAGTTAATAGCCTTCACTGTAAAGGAAACGTTTATAGAAGGGCTGCTGAGGTTGTGTTAGGTTTTGTGAGCTGTTTTGGTCAGTTGGGTTAGGATTTCTTCACGGCAGGGCTGTGGACTGTTGCTGCCTGGTGTCTCAGCTGAAGAAATGATGCTCGGGAGAGGTGTGGGCATGGGCAGGCAGAAAATCTCTTCCTGGTACCTGCTGCACATGGGTTTGCTCCGTTGGGATGTCCTGCTCCATAGCAAGGGCACTGCATGGCTGGGCAGATGTACAGCATTCACTCCCGGATGAGTATTCCTTTTCCCTTCCTGCCAATATCTCATCCCATCCTGTGGGAAAGAAAAATCCTGAAATATTTACAGGAAAAAAAAAAATTAAGTAATTAAAACTATCTCATAGGTGTCATTTTCTCTTTTTCTACCTTTATTCTCTCTCTTCTTCCTACTCCCTGCAACCACGTCTTTTAAGCCAACAGATTTCAGCCACATGGATTTGGGGTGAAGGACATAACCATTTTCTGTCAACCCCTGAGCTATGCCATAAACAGGGAATTTTAGAAAAGGTTAATCTGAACAGCTACCCTTAGCACTTTACCTGGTTCCCTCCTCCTTGCAGATGCACTTCACGCTGACCACAAAGCTCAGCTTTCTCCAGCTGAGTGAGACGAGTTTGCCAGGAAAATCGTCTCTGCTCGGGAAAGGTTCAGTGACATGAAAATTGCCCCGACATTTGCTATCATGCAGTAAGTGACAACATCAATCGAATTTCTAGTGTCACCTGGACCTAAACCAAGCAGCATCAGATTTAACGCTACTGATGCATGTAGAAACCTGGGAAACAGATTTCCAGCTTCAGAAAACGTTCCTACGCGCTCGTTGTAAATCACGTCCACCTTTCGTGGGAGGATAATCAGATGAAACAGGTGAGAGATAGTTAGCATAACTTAAAAAGATTAGGTGTGAATTCTAGCCACGGTGTTGCATAAAAAGTAAAAACCAGGTTTTTTAACATTGGGAATTACTGCACGGCTGAAAAAGTACCCCAACTATGAAATACAGCTGATATTTAGAGTCTTATTGTTTTATTTACTACTGCATTTACGACACGCCCAGCTAGTTAGCCAACTACTTATAAAACATATTTAATGTTTGGAGGCACTCAGTAGGGCTATAAAATTATTTTTAAGGGCATGCAAACATAGTGTGTTAACAGCATTACACACACCCGAGTTCCCCCGGAAAAAAAACAACAACAACAAACCAACCCGCATTTACCGAGTAGACCCGATCGTCTCATCCTGAGTTTTGTAGATGGGTTACACAGCTCAAACTGGTTGACTTCCCGGCACTTGATGGGAGCCACTTAAAAGGATAAACTTGAAGAGATCAATACCCCTTACATACTATAAGTGGTGTAGCACTGAGCACTCCGGGGCTGTTAAAAATTCTGTGATAAAGGACTGCTCAGAAATTAAATAAGAGGGTAAAAAAAATCCCACACAGTGGTTGTAGGGACTTAGTCCCATTTCATTGCACTGGGGATTTATCTGCAGAGCTGGGGGCTGATGATAATCTTTCAGGCCGGTTTTCCTTTGGTTTTATTCCTAATTTATACCAGTAGCAACGAAAACAATATCAGATGGTAGTCTGTGAGCAGGCAGAGATGAGAAGAGGCGCTGGAGAGAGAGGCACCCGCTTGCGTGTTTATCCATTTACAGAAATGGGGAATCCAGAGACAAACATGCTCAGCAGTCCCTGGGTGCAGATTATTGAAAGTGAGAGCTGAAAGCATGCGCTCCTCTTTCATGCTCCAAGGGTTAATAGTCTTCTGGGGCACTTAAGACAAAGCTCCTTTGAGAGTCTACACGTCTCTTGCCTGTCCCTCAACCATTATTTAGTTTCTCCTTTCAGTAAATTCTTACTGTTTAGGACGGAGTGGTGGTTTTTTTCCCTGGCGAAACTCATGCTGGCTCACCCTTCGCATATTGTATTCATCAAGAGGCGCTACAGCTTTCCCTAAGGATCTTTGCTGCTATTTTTCCTGCTAGTGTGGGGAGGGACTGGGAATCCTGGCAGAACCACTAGCTCCTTTTGAAAGGATTGATGCGGATTTGGCCTTCTTACAGTCCCCCCACTGTAGAAATTTTAATTTATCATTAAAACCTTACATTATTTCGGTTAGCAGTTCAGCTACTTCATTCTTGGTTCCTTCAACTTTTCTGGATTGGTACCTCCGAAACCCAAATGATTTATTGTAATCTAGTGGTTGGGATTGAACGGGCACCTCTGTATCGCTATGTGTATCGCAGAGCAACACAGCCCAGACACCCGGCACAGGAGGGATGGTAGGATCCAGCAAGGATCCTAGCTATCCCACAGCTAGCTAGCTCACAGCCTTTCCCGTAAAGCTGACGTGCAAGACTAGGTCTTAAATTTGTTTCCCGTTATCTAAACAGCCCTTGGGTTTTTTGTTTTGTTTTGGGGCACTAATTGCTGTCCTATTGGCATGGGAATAGAAATAAGAACAGGGAGACTGAAGACTCATCAGCATCTCCTCCATCAATCCTTCCTCTTCACTGATGTTTACAGACTTTTTTCCAGTTGCCCCAGACATTTTCCTCAACTCAGTAGAAGAATCTGCACAGAAATATTGCAATAAAAAAGTAATGACTCTGTGCTGCCCTATTGCATGTAGGAATGCTACACGTGCTACACTAACAAATTTATAAGGCAGAGTAATGCAACAAGCCTGCTGCTACCTCGCATCTGCACGCACCTACGGACAGGTAATATATCGCACACATAATGCTGCCTTACGTTAACAGCGGGATGGCCAAATAATACAGGACAGCAAACTGTCTCTCCTGAGATTATGTTGCTGGAGCAGACACCAAGACTGAGACATTTAAACGAGAAGATGCAGATCCCTGAGGCTGAACATAAAATATTTATATGAAGAGACCGTGGACCAATAAATTTCAGTTATAAATGTTTACAGCTGAAGGTAGTAATAAATAACCTTCCAAAAGCAATATTTCAATTTGCACTTATTGTACTTGTACTACACGTTATATTTTCAGGAAACAATAATAATTATAGCAGGACATGGAATTAGCTCATGTTTAATGAATGATTACCCAGTTTAGTTGTGATCGTTATAACATCAGGACACAATTAAAACTGTGAAATGTTGTTTATTCTGGAGAGATATGGGACTGTTTCTCCATGGCTACCATTTATGTGTCCAACCAATGCATAATCTGTTCATTAAATTGTGACAGAGGTGGGTAGGCTTTAATAAATTTGTCAGATGACTCCTAGTTCTTGAATTTCCAGACATCTAACCTCAGCTGTGCAGGCTTCACATGGTCTTTGGCAACAGACAGTTTAAGCCAGGAGAAAATTTACTCTCTGGTGAGCTTAATGGCCATGTCCTACTGACCTACAAGAACCCAGGTTCAGATCATCGCAGGTCATTCTCCACCTTCCCCTCCTGCATGTTTGCTGTACCCAGCATGGCTGCTTTCTCCTCATTACTTAGGGCGATACTGTCATCATCTTCTTTAACCTGCGTGTCTCTTGCAGGTCAAGGCATAGCTTTGTCTCAAGTTGTCGTCTTGCAGTTAAATGCTCGGGATGGGTTTTGAAGAGAAATACCTTCCTGGATGCCACAGATGTAAATGCTGTGTAAACATGGTGTCTGGTTGATCCATCCTTGTCTGGTGCAAGTGGAGTGGTTTATGCTACATAAAAATGAGTCGCTTTTGGTGCCAGGCAAGCACCTGCTAATGAATTCGGTTGTCTGTCTCACCTTCTGGTGACTGCTGCTGTCCTGTGGCAGGGACCAGTAAGCTCTTTCCAGAAGGGGAGAGAGCTCTTGGGTTGTCCATCTGGCACATCGACCTCAGATAGGGAGGGAGATAGTAGAGTTACAAATAACTCTATACTGACATTGCATGCAAGTTGGAGAACTCCTACCTAACCTGAACCTCTAACACATGGGTTCACCAACAACTGTTAAGCACAGTCCGTAAACCCCTGTGGGCAATGCAGAGAGAGGGAAAGGCATCTCCTAAGGATGATTTACCCACCCTTGTCATAGGATGTCTGGCCTTCTCCTAGGGAGGCTTATTGCTTGTTATTGGCTGTAGGCAGCACTCTACAACTGTCTCTGACGGATCACCTTCACTAGACAGGCAGCTCGTGGCTGGCTAAATATGATGAGATGACATCTGTCCTCTCTAATGTTTTTGACATCCCCTGAGTGAGTGTCTCCTGCCTAGTTGCGCACTGTGATAATTTTTCCCTTTCTTTTTTTCTGCCTTTGTCTTTCCCCAGTGCTCTGTGTCTGGCTGCCTTTATCTAGCCCACACGTCTCCATGGAGAACAGACTGACTTTGGCAGGAAGTGTGTTCTTAGCCTTTCTGGGAGAGGACATGACTTACAAGGATAGTTGGGAGATGTAGACAGGTTGAACCATGGAGCAAGGTGCCTCCAAATCCCTCTAGAAATAGATCTCAGAAGTGTCTTGGACAATGTGGTGTTCAGGATAGCCCTGGGTACGTGAAGATGCCTGAGGGGTGATGCTTTAGAAGTGAGGCACCTCTATAACTTCAAGGCACGAGGCTTCATGATAGCACTGCTACTGTGTTGGTTTAAAAGTAGGGGTAAAACAAGATTTGCAAGGACCAAATAGTGTATTGAACAAACTACCGCAGCTAGCAGGAGAAAACAGAGAAGCCTCAGGTCATGCAGGCATAGAGTAGAAACAGCTTGTTAATAAACCCAGCAAATTTCAATGCTGAACGCAAGCTGAGCACGTTCCTCCATGCCTAGTTAGATTAGCTGTGAGAAAACATGATGGGCACAAGTAGAGGAGAGGGTTTATTGCTAATAGGGAAAAGGTGATTAGATGGCTGTCTCCTAAGTGAAAGGTACCAACAATTTATAATCTGGACAATTTTTCACTGGTTTTGCAGTTAATAAATGTTACGAGTAGTTCCCAGACTGTCTAGATCTGCTTGGTGGGTGTTGGGCTGCTGCGATTGCTTCTTATGAAGTTTAGCATCAATGGGAAAGCTGTTTGGAGGCTGGGAAGAGCCAGCGCTGGAGAAGAGGTGAGACAGACTTTACTTTTTTTTACACTCTCCGTGGTCTAATGTGCTTGGTGAGCTTCCTTCTCTCTTTTCTTTTCTATGAGAAAGCTGCCAAATTCCCCTCTCCTAGTCCGCATCTCCACTAATAACCACCAGAGATAAATTTAGTTGGGAAACCAAACCAGTTGGGTTGTCTTTTGGGGGAAAGCAAGCAATTTGCAGGCTTTGATCTTCGCTATGATGTTTGGAACATGCAAGGAGACAGAAGAAAGGGAAACGGTCAAATATGTGAATGCAGCCCGCCGTGACAGCTCCCCTGGGCAAGCACTCCTCCCAAGAGTCCCTCAGAGACCTTTCGGCTGCATCATTTCAGGAACGGCCCTTAAACAGGCAGATGAAGATAGCAAAGGCAAGACTTAAAGTTACGACATGTCCGCTAAGGATGCACTACATTTCACACTCTCCCCCACACTTCTGATCAAACTCTTGTACAAGCCTGTGACCCTCTTACTGAAAAAGAGTATTACAGGCAAATTTTTCCCAGTAACAAAAGCAGAGAAAGTATTTCCGAAAGCACAGAGGTAGCTCTGCTGCCGTCGGTGAACCACTCTTGCTCTTAACGCCAAGAGCACAGTTGGATGCGTCGGTGTGGTGGGAACTTGGAGTAGATACGAGATCATGCGCTGCGCACCTACCCTCACAAAACGCATCTTAGGCTCTCGTTCAGCTGCCTTACGGTAGCTTTGTGCAGAACAGCTAGACAGATGGAAGAATGAGCAAACTTAGACAAAATGATGAAAATATTAATGCATACTAAGATTCCCATTAATAATTGAATCACTAATTCAATTATTGAAGAATAATTATTAATATTTATAGCATCCAGATTGGTGATGATAGATTAACCGCAATGGCATAATTTAACAAATATTTTTAAATAAAACATTTAACAAATAACATTTCCAACATTTTTCCATCTTGAAAAAAGAAGTGTGAAGGGTTCATGAATATATGCAATTTTTACTGATTTTAAAACATGATTTAGTATAGATTTTATCCTCAGCTCATTTCCCAACAAACTACTACTATGCTCTCTAAGACAGAAAGAAACCTATGGTAAAATAAGCTTATAGTAACAGCAATATAAATCCCTGGTGTAAGTATAGTAGTAAGTGCATAATACAGCTCCATTTCTTTCTACTGATTTCTCTTTCTGAAGTCTCTATAAAACAGTGATCGATGTAAATGAAAACCACTTAGCACGTATTAAACTGGGGAGTCAAAATATTATTTTAAAGTTCTCTAAGATACATTGATGCAAAATTATGTCAGAATCTCCTGAAAGGTTATGTTGGCCCAAGTTTTGCAATATTCAGTTTTCATTGCAAAAGTTCCTGCTTGACATCCTCCACTGTGGTAAAATCTAACACGCGTATTCATACCAAAATGCAAAAATACACAAAGCAAATTTCTGAAACAAAACAACAAGTGAAATTTACAATTTCTGCAAAATGTCAGATTTTTAAAGGCTTGTTTGGGCTTCTTTGTCAAAAATGATTTGCCAATATTTTTAACCCCTGAAAAGTTTATTCTACTGGGAAAAAAAGGGTTTGGGAGAGATCACTCCACCTGATCTTACAATAAGCCTAAGACTGCCAAATTTTTAAGGCTTCTCTGTAGGAACTCTTTCAGCAGATGTTGGCTGTGTGTGATATTATAATGTTTTCTCTGAAGTATTTAACTGCGTTTCATAGGGAAAAATGATTCTTCGACTTCCTTCACAATAACATCATGTCAAAAATAGACTTGAGATCTTGTTATTTATATTACTGAAGTACTGAAGGGCCTTGCCTGAGAACAGGCTGTTCTAGCATCAAATAGAGTACCAAATTGCGGTGGGAGATGGTCTTTGCTCTGAAGAACTAACACTCAAGGTAAACAAGACAGACAAGGAGAAGACAACAAATGGAGCATCCTAAAACCGCCGCACGGAAGAGGTGGAATACAGGCGGTAAACCTAAGCCGTTTTCCAAAGTATCCCACCATTTTCTGTTTAGTCATCTCGCCTCACCATCTTTCTTCTCTGGCAGCTGTGGTGGGCCTGGGTTGTGCTCCTGGTGACCAGAGGTAGAAAATTCCCACTTTGCTTCAGTGTTTATACTGACAAATGAGCTTATTAACGAAGCAGATCTAGAAATGCCCCAGGTTGTACCATATAACTCAGCTGAAGATGAGCCAATAGGGAATGAGGATGACTAAATTTATTCATTCAGTGGGTGGACATTCCTGTCTTGCAAACCACGATGACTGATCCATCAGAAAAAGTTGGGCTATTAAATTGTTATTTAGCAAATACAACCTGAAACACCCCCTGTACATCTGAAATGATGTATCTGTGCAAGGTGCGGGGGTCAAGCTGGCCCACCTCCCAGTGCAATTGCTTTATTTACCTCTTCACAGGCATGGCTAGTGAAGCTGGTCTTTTAGGAGGTCATCTACGCTGAAGCTCAGAAAGGAAGCTGGTTTACAGGTTCATTTTATTTAAATGTGTCTATTTTAATTTATGGTGGGGGATTAACGGGAAATGGGCATTTTTTCCAAAGCATTGAAATAAGTCTCTGATATCTTAGTGCCCTTTTCAGGATACATGTGCCACTCCGTGTGAGTGCTCTGAACCTCAATTTCTTCTGCCCTGGGTGATACCACAGCTGTAGTCTCTCTGCCAATGAATTTACTGCACAATATGTAGAGTTTGCAAATAATATTTCCTTTTCTGAAAGGCAAGGATGCTTCTTTTGCAGCTACTGTTCTTTGAACTTATCTGAGGGCTTTGTCGGCAAGCGAGCTCTCTTCAGGATTCTGCTTCCTCCAATACTGGGAGTTATTTCTTGGCATGAAGTAATTAGAGACAAGGCAATTTTACAGCGGAAGGCATGGGGATGCTCGCTAATCATGGCTTTCTCTCTGCTGAAGTGCTGCATTTGCTGATGAACCCCTCCTTGCTGGAGGCAATTGTGTTTTCTGGGGCAAATCAGGTCACCGAGATCTGCATGCTTCCTTGCGGCTAATGCAATAAGCTGGAGCTACAGGAGCCATCTCTTCAGGACAGCACTTGCTACGGGTGAATGTGGGCACCCTACGAGGTGAAGGTGGTCATTACCTGCCCACTTGGCAGAGTTTGGGGGTGGGAGCTGGTCTGGACGCGTGTTCATTTGCAAGTAGGTGCTTGTGCTCATCTGAGCACAGAGAGGTTACAGGCAATATCTTCTTCAGAAGGCAAAGTTTGTGTTCCAGTTGAAGGGAGTTGATCATTCACAGCATCCCGAGCACCCCAGGAGGGAAAGCAGAACTACACGAGGCTGTTGCATGTCCCACGGACAACAGTGATGATCCTCAAACCACTGATCGCTTTAGAAATGCCTCTAAATGAGCAGGATGGTAGCCTGAAGTCTTTTTAGTGATGATTGCAAATGTAAATGGAGAGTTTCATTGTACGGGATATAAGGGAAGCCCACGTGTGACACAGTAAGCGTCTGAAAAGCCTGACCTGTTCAGCCTCCTCCACGATCCAGTTCATGATGACCTTCCAAAAGTGAAGCTCTCCTCCCTTTAGCATTTTGAGTTTGAAACTGCTGCTTGTCTACCGCCACAGGACCAGAAGGGGTCTGTGCTGTGCAAAGAGCTTGTTTTCTGTTAAGTCTTCATGTAGGGAGGTACATTTTCTCCAAAGAGAAAGACCACACCTGGAAGCCAAAATGACATATTTAATTTTTTTCAAGTATTAGGTTCCTGCCAAGAAGATTCAAGTGCAGCTTTCCTTGGTGGGACCCCTCCAGATGGCCTCATTTCAGGTTTTTCATGGAGAAGCTGCTGGTTTTATCCTGCTTCCCTGCTCACACAAAGGTCATCGATTCAGCACTAGGGCATGGCAGATCAATGGAGCTGTCTTTCAAGATGTGCAGCTCCTCTAGAGCTGGTGCTCAAGGGCAGATGCATGGCAAAGCTGCAGTTCTCTTTGCCAGGAGGTATGGGGACAAAGGAAGATGGTGGCAGTGAGATAGCAGGTTTTCCTGCTTGTACCTGTTCTTATTCTCCAAGTTAAAATCCAGCATCCTCACAGGAGGAGCAATGCAGCATGGGAGTGATGCCTTATCCTTTGCTGGTGAAGCTGCACCTTGTGAGGAGAGGAACCAGAGAGAAAATGGTTTTTCTGGAGCAAAACATGTCTTCCCAGCAGATGGCTTGTCCAGCGAGCGAGGATTACAAACCTCTTTGGGAATCCTTTCTTTATGGCTAGTGAGAAGGTGATATTGCTAGTGACAGCACAGAAAGATTGGCTGAAATAAAATAAAGAGGTTTCCATGGTGATCCCTTCATATTGCAGTAAATTTCATCTTGCAGTCAGCTGGGTTGTGTTTCTTCCCCCGGAGGAAGAGTCCTTGGCTCCCCTTGCATTATTAGTTACTACTGGCGTTAACGAAATGCTGGCAGACCCCAAGCAAACCCGGCGACATGGATGTCTCTGCGATGGCCTCGTTAATTATCCCGAAGAGGCCGGACTGCCCAGGCAGCCTGCAGGTGCTGTAGAAATAATCCTGCTTTCTGTTTTAAGCTCTAAGTAGGTAAAGAATAGATATAAAGATATAGCTGTGGCTAAGGATAAGAGAGGGAAGAAGTAGGTTTCTTCCCATTTTACAGCTGAGGAAAGAATCATAGTCAAATCGTGTAACTGTCCCAAAAACAGAGCCCAGCTGCTATTAGAGGAGGGAATTGAGTGTGCATTTCCCAAACTCCAGCACAGAAGATGCCTTTTTTCTCCTGAGGTTAATGCCGGCGAAGGCATTAACCTGCAAAGAGACCACTGGCAGGGAAGGGAAGCACTGGGCACGGGGCTGACGGATGCAGTATCACTTACAGGAGTGTAGCAAAGGGAGGAGGTGAGGAGTCCTCCCAGGCTGTGTGCTGACAGGGGTGAAAACTGTCCCGCAATAGAATGACTTTTAATTTTGGGAGATGAGGAAACCGCTCCAGCTGTCGAAGCCGATTACTCACGGGTTTCACATAAGCGTGATGTCTCCTACGGCGCTGAAGAAATGAGCAGCCGCAAGACATGTCTTGCTGTGGGTAGGCTCAGCAAGGAGCTTCCCAGCTCGTTCCTGGGATGTCGGCATCTTTCCATCTGCATCTGAATTCAAGAGTCACGATTGCAGTCTTAGTCAAGCTTTGCCACCCAAAGCATGCTGAATAAGAAAAGCATTTCCCTAAGAAGGTGTGTCATTGAATGCAAATGAATGCTGCCTTAGATTCATGTTAATTTATGCTACAGAGCAACTCTGTCTGCTTAATGCACTACATGACCAAAAAAATGTTGACTTACCCATGGCCATTCTGAAACCTGTGTCTTTGGGACCATTTATTTTATATTATATACAATTCAAATAATATGCTGGAGACTTGAGGAGCAGAGGGGGATGTGCAGGAGGGATACCCTGGTTACTGCTAGCTGTAACAACTCAGGTTGTGCGGGGACTCTTGGGGTAGCAGGAGGAAGGGGAATGAGGGCGAACTTCTAAACATCAAAATTGTTGGGTTCAGCTACCAGCTCCAGCTGGAAGCTCATCATGGAGAAGGATAAAATGAAGCCTCTGAAGGTCTTTTTCTTTTCCTTTCCTCTCCCCCTAAAGTTAATCTTTATTCCAGAGCTTGGAAAAGCTGAGATTTGTCTTTCTTGAAACCATCGTGCTTGGCTTTGGCAAAATGCTGGATCCCACCTTTTGCTTTCCCGCTTGTAAATCTGCTACTACTGCACTGTCAGGAAGCTAGTTGCTGTGATTGCAGCCCCAGGCTTGTAAAGCATCAGACCTGCCAGCCTGGCAAATGGGATGCTCCTCATACTGCCTGCTGCCCAGGCTCTGCACAGCAGCCACGGTGGCCAAGGGTGTGATGGTGAGGGTCCACTGGCCACCAAACCAGCTGGTTGGGCAGGCTGATGCACCCAGAATTAATTGCACGGTCTGTGCTGGGACACGTTCTACCCAGAGCCTTGGGATTAATGTGCTCGGTTTTGTTTAACCCCAGCCACTTTTCAAGATGACCTTTCATCAGGTGGGGCACGTTTTGAGACAACCTTTCATCAGATGGAGCTGCGAGAGATGGAGGGGGCTGCTTTGATGGGAGATTTTGTTGATTTTTTCTTCTTATTTTGCAGTATTTGTCCTGATGGAATTTTGGATCAGAACTCCATAAGGATGCCTTTTGGGCAGACCCAAGGCAAGAGTTTTTTTGGAAAGGAACTGGCATGAAGTTGTCACTGAGCAATAAAGTCGTCCCAAGATTACTTCTCTGGCGTTGTTGGTGTGAATTGGGGTTCTACCCTCTAATTTGCAGTAGGGCAGCTACAAAAACACGTTTGGCAGCCAACTTTTAATGTGCAATCAGTGACAGTCGCATTAGGATGTTTAGGGAAAGCTGTGATTCTTTCTGCAAAGAAAAGGGCTATTTAAAAAAACCAACCCCAGAAAACAATGAGAGATCAAGACACGTGCTGACTGACTCTGCACAGAGAGCTTGAGTCTTTTGGGGGCAAAATAAAAAGATACAGGCTGTAATTGTTATCCCAGTCCAGCGCTGTCAAGCTGCAGTGCCACCAGGCAATCTGCACGGGGTGACTGCTCGCTTCTCCCCGGGAGTGCACGGGGTGACTGCTCGCTTCTCCCCAGGAGTAGCATGTGTGTATTACCGGGGTAAATTTGCCTTGTGAATCTATCTTTATGTCTTCAGATTAGCTTTATTTGCTCAAGGATTGTGGAATATTCATGCTTCTATTAGTTAAAATTTCTGTTTCTTGTTAACATCATACCAGCATGTCATTCAAGGCAAGCTCCTAGAACAGGTATTTTGGGGATTAGAGACGTATTGGTTTTTTCTTTGCATTTGCATATTTTCTCTTGAAGTTACTGATTCCATCATGGGTCTGCTGTGCTCACTGCCCTGACTACAGCTTGGGTTGACCATTAGCTCCTGGTTTGCCAGCGAACCTGGTACATACAGTAAAGTCTCCTAAGGACACTTGTAAACATTAACTCTCAGCACCACCGTTGTAGGTGTGCTTTTGCTGTCCCATGCTCTCTGCTCTGCCTGCAGGGCTGATAGTGCACCCTTCATCTTCCTGCAGACGCCTCTCAGAAATGCGTCCTTCTGCTCGAACCTGGCAGCGAGTTAGGAGTGCAGTTTTGGCTGTGAAAGCTAAACGCTCATGTTGTGCTCTTCTGAGTAACACAGCATTAATTTGGGGGATGATGTGAGAAACAGAACCTGATCAGCTGTACTCTCAAAGCTGGAGAGGAGGAAGCAAAAGGTCCAAGGTCATGTTATTTAGTCATCTGCCTGTGCCAGCTGAGCCTTGTGATGCTCTCCCACTGGGCAGTTTTATTCCCAGCGGAACGGTTTGTTGTAGGCTTCTTTATTTAAGGCAGAAAACAACTCCTCTCAATAGGAATTTTTTTCCTCAGAGCAGCCCTGCCTCACAAGGTTGGGAAATCTGATGCACATCCAAACAACTGGCGACAGCCTAATGACCTCAGCACATTGCACCTTGTAAACAGGGGAATTTCAGTCAAAGACCACGGGCAGATGCAGAGTCAAAGGGTTTTTTCAAAACAGAGGAGGAGGGGAGGAGAATCATTATGTGTTTTTATAGGAGAGCAAAACACATTGCAATTGCACGAAATTATGAGTTCTGATTGCAAAACTGTCTTTGGCTACTGGCAAAAAAGATTCAGTTTTTTCACCAGCAACGCTTCCTGGAGATAGGCTAGAGATGGTAGAGCAGACAGACAAGAGATGAAAAGGAGCTGTTGCTGTAGAGGCAACACTTGGACACCACACAAACCTTGGTACAGGTAGGTGAGGACAAGAGGATGTCTTGTTGCCCATCCTCAAGCTGCAAAGAATCAGAGGTTCTGCTTGGCTTAACAACCAGCCTGGCTGCCCAGGATCTGGTGGACATTGTGGCAGGGAAGTAGGAGAGCTGCAGAAGAGCGTTAGCCAAAATATGCTGCCTGGGTGGGCCAGACCTCAGGGATTCCCCAGAGTTTGGGAGCAACAGAGAACTAAACAAGATA